>NC_052156.1:168285665-168585665 GCF_902713615.1 Scyliorhinus canicula
ACCATGACATGTGTAATATCAGTATTTCCAATTCCACTGCCATTCTGCATACCTTGCACGTTCTGGTCAGCTTCTATTACAAATGTTCATGTTGATGGTTTATAGCCAACATTACTGTAAAATTCAGATCACACCTTTTTGTTCCATTAATCATTTCTGGCCCTCGGTCAGTCAGGGTCACGGGGATAGTTTGTATTTTAGGTTTTTTGTACCTGTTTTACAAGCTGGGAGTGAGGAGTGCTGTTCCCCCACCTCACTTCTGAAAAGAGACCAGTATTGTTCTAACTCTGCAGACATTCCCCAACGAACAGGCCTTGTTTTCAATTAATAACATTCCCGTCTCTACTGGGAATGCAGACTCTTATTCCAACATCGTTTGAACCAACATATTTTGCTACTGGATATTAAAGGTTTCCATATCCACAGTGGTTTAAGTAGCTCACTTGCTGTTTGAGATGTCTGAGATGGCCTATTCTACATTTGCTTTTTCACATTGCTTCATTTTCCTCATTTAATATGGACATGGGGAGTCGACACTGAGCAAAGTAAGAAACAACTATTTATTTACATAAACGATATGCACACTATCCGATAAACCCCTACCAGGAGGTCCCTATTCTGGTCCATGACTGTCTGGCTGATCTTTAACACATTGGTTAATTGAGATATCCGCCCCTAACGAGGGAGCTCGTACTCCGCAAGGAGGCATGGGGAAGATGAACATTGGCAGCCCATAGTTCCCGTGTGGGATATTGCACCTCACAAGCTCCTTTTTAAAATTGGACATTCATGACCTTTAATTGACAAGCGAGAAACTAGTGCTTTTCTTCGATTTACAGAAGGCTGATTTGGTGATGCTGCAACTGCAGAGAACACCTCCCCTTGCACTCCCAATGTCAGTGACTGTAATGCTCTGATGAGTAAAATACTGCAGATTTGTGCAATAGCTGGAACAGGGTTATGGAATTCTGAGTCAGAATCCTGTGTTAACCTCAGTGGAAATAGCTGAAATGGTCATCAGTAATCTCTGCTTACAAGATCAACTTTGATGTACATTATTTCCAGACTGCAAACTTGTCAGCATGTAGGTAGGGAATGTGTTCCTGCAGTAGAATTGGGCAAAAGCTAATTGTGATGTGAAATATATCAAGTGTACCGTGCATAGGGCTAAATCGCTGGCTTTGAAAGCAGACCAAGCAGGCCAGCAGCACGGTTCGATTCCCGTAACAGCCTCCCCGAACAGGCGCCGGAATGTGGCGACTAGGGGCTTTTCACAGTAACTTCATTTGAAGCCTACTCGTGACAATAAGCGATTTTCATTTAATTTCATTTCATATAGTCACCACAGCCAGACAACAGACTCAAGAAAGAGCCGGTGTGGGCTTGTGTTGGCAGAGGGAGTGTGGTGTGGCAGCAAGGGCCGACGATGGCTCAGGGCAGGATGTGGCAGAGAGAGTGGATCGGAGAGAGTGGCAGAGAGAGTGGATCGGAGAGAGTGACCGAGTGAGGCGCAAACCAGTACTGCAATCGGCTGGCGAGCTCATGGTGTCAGCAGGGGAGAAAAGCACCAGCAGACAGTGTAAGGTTAATGCACATGCACAATGTGTTCCTGGCACCTGGTCAGTTCACAACAGTTTAAAGATGCCAATTCTGAGTCATTTCCAGGCTCTCAGAAGGCAGGACCACAGACAGTGAACGTACTGGGGGTGCAATTCCTGCAATGTTCAGTTTGCTCTCAATGAGTGTGGGGCCCTGGATAGAGGCAGTACCTTGACAGAGACCTGAAGCTATCTCAAAGGCCTTGACAACAGCACATTCGTTAACTAATTGCTTTTACAGTGATTGTTGCAGATAGTTAATAGATTTACAACTAAATGATGCTGATTAAAATATAATGGACAGATATATAATTTATTGATTAATAAGCTTGTTATCCAACCACCTCGCCCAGGCATTATGCAGACATTCAATCTCTTTGATCTTGCTGTCTAATATTGTTGAACCAGTTCTAATTGCTTCCTTCTGTCCATTTGATGTTCATGCAGCTGCACTTCTCAAATATAAATAAGGCACAGTCATTTTTCTTTATGTGAATTCTTGCTTTTTATTTAAAACTATGATTTGAGTCTGCTGCACAATGCTTAACTTAAACTTAAACCACTCTAAAATCGGATGCATTATAGTTATAGGATTTTCCTCAATTCATCTGATATCTTAAAATTAAGGTCTCCCACAAAAGGACAGTAACGTGAAAAATAACATTAGTTTTTTGTCTTTGTTAAAACGTAAACGCTCGCTCTGTAAGACACTGCAGGAATATTCAATACCAGTATTGTGTTGGTGCTGTTCCAATACATTCTGATTCATACACAACGGTTTCTCATTTACTTACTTCCAGCCTTACTCTATGAACTTTTACAAGTTATTTGGACTCCTCCGCTCTTTCCCATGGTATTCCTCCTAAGGTGTGATTATTTCACTTTCCAATCCTTTCCTACTCTTCTCATGCTGTTACACTGAAGAATCTGGTTCACACTGCTTGACTATTACATGCCTGGTCTTCTCCTCAATTCTTTTCAACCTTGATATCGTCCTACGTAAGGGGCTGGTCTCCATCTTTTAACTTTTGTTCTCAAACTTAAAAAAAACGTCCGACTGACCAGTTGCTGATTATTACTACCTCCTTTATCAGAGGTTTTGTAGAGGGTACAGAAGAGGTTTACCAGGATGTTACCTGGTATGAAGGGCATTAGCTATGAGGAAAGGTTGGATAAACTTGGATTGTTTTCACTGGAACGACGGAGGTTGAGGAGCAACCCGATAGAGGTCGACAAAATTATGAGGGGCATGGACAGAGTGGATAGTCAGAAACCTTTTCCCAGGGTGGAAAAATAAATTACTTGGGGACATGGGTTTAAGGTGAGAGGGGTCAAAGTTTAGAGGTGTTGGGCGAGGGAAATTTTTTTACACAGAGGGTGGTAAGTGATTGGAACTCGCGGCCGGAGGAGGTGGTAGAAGCAGATACGATAGTGACATTTAAGAGGCACCTTGACAAATACATGATGTCATGTTTTGTAGATTGGCCAAAGTGAAAGATGAACCACAGAACATGTAGTTTAAAATAATTATAGAACAAATTGTGATAAGATAACTAGGATAAACAAACCAACAAACAACTAACTCTAAACAACTCTTACTGCAAATACATCTATCTCCCAGCACGATCATCTCCCAACTTCCAGATCGCATGGTGACATGATGAGTTTACAATGCCACCTAGCGGTTAGAGATCGTACATCACATTATATACAAACGTACATTATGCATATCATCACACATGAATAGGATGGGAATAGAGGGATACAGACCCCGAAGTGCAGAAGGTTTTAGTTTAGTCAGACATCATGATGGCGCAGGCTTTGAGGGCCAAAGGGCCTGTTCCTGGGCTGTATTGTTCTTTGTTGCCAACTAAGTTTGGATGGATCACTGCTAATCTTTGTCTGGTTGTTCATGCACTAAGCAAGGACTGGGCTTCATCGTAAATAGAAACAAACAAGTGACATATATCAACTTCTCTTGTTCTAAACCTCAATAACCTAACCAAAGATTAATATTAGATTCATATCGCAGGAGATCTAAAGATGGAAAGAAAGTAACAAACTTTCATCATCAGTCGAAGAGAAGAAATCACACGGTGATTGTGCCAATTAAATTACAATTCTGGAATTAGTCCCAGCAATATATTTTCTTATTTTTAATGGGGTCAGAGGGTCAGTGTAGGCTGAATGACCACTTTCAGCGCTTTTCTATTCTACTAATTATCAGATTATCTAAGGAATCTGCAAGGCAAGTGTAGAGTACCTTTCTCATCACATTCTCCTGAAGACAATTAATTTTAAATTAATAATTTGATTATGTGGTCAAATGTGACAAAATATTAATACCCCTCAAACAGAAATGAGATGAAAGGGTAATGGTTTAAATTAATGAAGGATTATTGGCCAAGACTCCTGGGAAAATTATTTTCTCATTTTTAAGTTGTACACTTGATCGTTTAATATCCAGCGAAATCACACTGAGATACCTGACAATGCAGTACTTTAATATCCAGCGAAATTACCTCTGACAATTCAGTACTTTCTCATTATTATGCTGCAGTGACAGTCGAGATTATTTGCTGATAAATCATTGTATGAGAATCAGGTGCATAACTCTCTAACCCAAACGTCTTAAATATTAACATACGCAGTAATTGTAAACTTCTGGAAATATGCATGTTGACCGATATTGGCAAATTTGCTCAGAATGAAAGAAGCAATATTGAGCAATGCTACATGTATATTTTGAAAGCCGCAAGAATGTAGGGAGTGGAGAAGACTGAGGAAGCTCGAGAGTGCCTCAAACCTGTGATGAATGAGCTAGTAGCAACCAACAACAACTTGTAATTATAGAGTGTCTTTGATGTAATAAATCCTCTCAGGCACATTTTGGGCAAAAATGTAAGACCGAGCTAATAGGACAGGCCAACAAAAGTTTGAACAAAGAGGTTGGTTTCAACAGTCACCTTAAAGGAAGGTCAAGAAGCTGAAGGAGGAAATTTCAGAACTTTAGCCGGGGCAGCTGAAGACGTATGGACCAAGTGAGGTGGTTGAGGCAGATACATAGAACATAGAACAGTACAGCACAGAACAGGCCCTTCGGCCCTCGATGTTGTGCCGAGCAATGATCACCCCACTCAAACCCACGTATCCACCCTATACCCATAACCCAACAACCCCTCCCCCTTAACCTTACTTTTCAGGACACTATGGGCAATCCAGCATGGCCAATCCACCTAACCCGCACATCTTTGGACTGTGGGAGGAAACCGGAGCACCCGGAGGAAACCCACGCACACACGGGGAGGACGTGCAGACTCCACACAGACAGTGACCCAGCCGGGAATCGAACCTGGGACCCTGGAGCTGTGAAGCATTTATGCTAACCGCCATGCTACCGTGCTGCCCCTTTACCTTTAACCTTTAAGACTTATCTGGATAGGCACATGAACAGACGGATATAGAAGGATACAGGTGATTGGTCTGGATAGGACATGTCATCAGCGCACGCTTGCTGCTGTGCTGTATTGTTCTTTGTTCACAGCACAGTGAGATTGGAGGCAGAAGGATGAATATTTGGTGTAGTTTTTTTGCACATCTTGGTAGGAGCAAGAGAAAGACAAAGAAGCACTTGCTGTAACAACATTGAAGAAATCAAAATAAATGTTTGTATGGAGGGAGGTTGGAGGCTTCTGTTACTCCGAGGTGAGAGAGATCACCTATCCAATGACGAGTATTCCTTGGTTGACAGCAATTCCCTTCAGAAATCCGGATGCTTTTGCAATGTTAAATGAATTGGACATCTCACATTACCATTAGTCACTGCCCAAGTAGTTTGTCTTTCGCCTGTAAGGTATCCTTATGTTCATAACACAAATATCAGCTGCATTCCAGTTTATTTTAGTAGGAGCTGGAGTCTGAGTGCACCCTTTCTGCCCCATTAACATGATATTCTTACCCGGAATTGAAATCTTACTAAAATAAATATGCTAATTTAGTAACCCATTGGTACCACAAAACAATTTCTCTCAGTCAACCACCAGGGTCAAATTCTCCAGACCCTCATTGCAGCTCTGGCTGTTTGTACCACCTTAAAAAATAATATCAATGTTGAATGCACAGCTTCAGTTTCGGGTGCATCAGTTGGTGTCAGTGTGTGTGGAATTGGCACTCGGTAGAATCGGCCAGCATTCCTGCTCCTGATAGCAATCCAGCGAGCCCTGCTCAAACTGCAGAGCTGAGCAGTCAATCAGGTCCCACTGCAAAGACCTCTGGTTAAACAGCTTGCTGATATTCACTGATAGACTGGCACATGGAGAGTGGCCTGCTGACGGGTGCCTCTGGAGCCATGTATTAGCAAGAGCAACTGACTTGACAGAGATATTTGGGGGCAAATAGGGACATAATTAAATAGAAAAACATAATGCAAAGATAGTTTGCAGTGAACTCTTCGGAAAATAATTCATCTGGTTTGTCAGAAAGAAAAAGAAAATGTTTTCTTTGTTATATTTCAGAAAAGTTTTCTACCCACTCCACAGAAATAGTTTTCAGTGCTGTACTGAAACAAGGTATTGCTAAACCATGCCCAACATTACACAGTGTTAGATATAACTTATCAGCGAATGTGAGTTAACCACATGTTGTAATATGCATGAATCACAACTGAACTTGTCCACAGTAAATCAAAGCCATGCAGCAAAGTGTGGAATCCTTCCAAAGTGTGCCTCAATCTGGGCTGTTGCTTCCCTGACTGACCCAAGTGAAAGCAAATTAAACCTTACAACCTCATGCTAATTAACATCCGCTTTTGTATATTAACTTTATTGTGTAAAAATACATATTCAAATTTATAGTGTTTCATTTTTCGGCTGTAACATGATTAACATTGGAATACCACTACAGCTGCAATTCATTCCTTTGTGTTTCAAATACAAAGGCCCTGATGGATTTCACTAATCCTGCTTCAGAAAGCCTTGCTGCTGGGGCAATATGATCATTTGTGCATCTACTGTGTGGCACAGGGGTGCAGCTGGTACGGTGCCAAGACATGTGTTCACCATTGATCAATTCATAAACAGTCATTTGTCACTGACAAAGTAATATCACAGGAAGAATGTTGCCTGATATCAGATTGCGGTCAGGCTGGTGTGCTGAAGAATCTGCAATTACTACTGCCTCTCCAAATACAAAAGGCCCACCAGATTATTGGGCTATTACCGGCACAGTCCTAAAAAAAATGTGTTGAACACCTGTGTTAAGAATAAATACTAAACCTTTATCACGGGTTTTAATTGAATCAAAGTACTGCCAAAAAAGAATGTTGCGATATTGCTGGGAATTTCTCAGCTCAGGTTTCTTCATTTATGGAGAACACTGAATGTGATCTTCCAACATGCAGCAACTAGTGATGGAAATGCATTGGTCAGCACCTACTGCACTGCATCAGACACTGCGTCAGACACTGCACTGAGTCAGGCACTGTATCACTGCATCAGACACTGCGTCAGACACTGCACTGAGTCAGGCACTGCACTGCGTCAGACACTGTATCACTGCGTCAGGCACTGTATCACTGCGTCAGGCACTGTATCACTGAGTCAGGCACTGTATCACTGCGTCAGGCACTGTATCACTGCGTCAGGCACTGTCTCACTGCGTCAGGCACTGTATCACAGCGTCAGGCACTGTATCACTGCGTCAGGCACTGTATCACTGCGTCAGGCACTGTATCACTGAGTCAGGCACTGTATCACTCAGTCAGGCACTGTATCACTGCGTCAGGCACTGCACTGAGTCAGGCACTGTATCACTGCGTCAAGCACTGTATCACTGAGTCAGGCACTGTATCACTCAGTCAGGCACTGTATCACTGCGTCAGGCACTGTATCACTGAGTCAGGCACTGTATCACTGCGTCAGGCACTGTATCACTGCGTCAGGCACTGTATCACTGCGTCAGGCACTGTATCACTGAGTCAGGCACTGTATCACTCAGTCAGGCACTGTATCACTGCGTCAGTCACTGTATCACTGCGTCAGACACTGTATCACTCAGTCAGGCACTGTATCACTGCGTCAGGCACTGTATCACTGCATCAGGCACTGTATCACTGTGTCAGGCACTGTATCACTGAGTCAGGCACTGTATCACTGCATCAGAAACTGTATCACTGAGTCAGGCACTGTATCACTGAGTCAGGCACTGCACTGCGTCAGGCACTGTATCACTGCATCAGGCACTGTATCACTGTGTCAGGCACTGTATCACTGCGTCAGGCACTGTATCACTGCGTCAGACACTGTATCACTGAGTCAGGCACTGTATCACTGAGTCAGGCACTGCATCACTGAGTCAGGCACTGTATCACTGCGTCAGACACTGTATCACTGCGTCAGACACTGTATCACTGCGTCAGGCACTGTATCACTGCGTCAGACACTGTATCACTGAGTCAGGCACTGCATCACTGAGTCAGGCACTGTATCACTGCATCAGGCACTGTATCACTGCATCAGGCACTGTATCACTGCGTCAGGCACTGTATCACTGCGTCAGACACTGTATCACTGAGTCAGGCACTGTATCACTGAGTCAGGCACTGCATCACTGAGTCAGGCACTGTATCACTGCGTCAGACACTGTATCACTGCATCAGACACTGTATCACTGAGTCAGGCACTGCATCACTGAGTCAGGCACTGCACTGCATCAGGCACTGTATCACTGTGTCAGGCACTGTATCACTGCGTCAGACACTGTATCACTGCGTCAGGCACTGTATGACTGCGTCAGGCACTGTATCACTGAGTCAGGCACTGTATCACTGCATCAGGCACTGTATCACTGCGTCAGGCACTGTATCACTGCGTCAGACACTGTATCACTGCGTCAGACACTGTATCACTGCATCAGGCACTGTATCACTGAGTCAGGCACTGTATCACTGCATCAGGCACTGTATCACTGCGTCAGACACTGTATCACTGAGTCAGGCACTGTATCACTGCGTCAGGCACTGTATCACTGCATCAGGCACTGCGTCAGACACTGTATCACTGAGTCAGGCACTGTATCACTCAGTCAGGCACTGTATCACTGCGTCAGGCACTGTATCACTGCGTCAGACACTGCACTGCGTCATGCACTGTATCACTGCGTCAGACACTGTATCACTGCATCAGACACTGTATCACTGCGTCAGACACTGCACTGCGTCAGACACTGTATCACTCAGTCAGGCACTGTATCACTGCGTCAGGCACTGTATCACTGCATCAGACACTGTATCACTGAGTCAGGCACTGTATCACTGCATCGGGCACTGTGTGGGGCACAGTGTGGGGCACAGTGTGGGGCACAGTGTGGGGCACAGTGTGGGGCACTGCATCGGGCACAGTGTGGGGCACAGTGTGGGGCACATGCTTTGGGGATAATGGTTCAAATCCCACTCTGGCAGCTGGTAGAATTTAAAAACATGAAATAGTTAATTTTAATAACTCTGGAATATAAAGTTAGCCTCAGAAATGGTGACCATGAAATTGTCATTGTTTGATTGTTGTAAAAACCAACCAGGTTCTCTCGGGGAATTAGGGAAAGATACCAGACAAGAACCCCAAAGACTTTTTTAATTTTTAAAACTGTGAGGAACGGATACTTTGCTGAAGGAGTGATTCCACTGACCAGAGGATTAAACACACTCACGTCTCAGATAATTAACTGTGAACAGCCAGAAGAGCTCGCACATTGCCTATTTTGATTCATAGTGTTCACTAAGTATTTGCTAAAAATACAAATACTTCTGATTTTAAAAATCTATAAACGGACTACAAATACAACTAATTCTATGAAATGCGATGACTCCTGTTTGCTACAACCATGGAAATATTAAGCTGAAATAAAACCTATTGAATTCTGCTTTCAACGAGTTCCATCAGGTATTATTGCGGTGATGTGCTTTGCAGTAAGATTTAATTCTGCAAAAGCTAAACACATGTTCAGTAAGTAACATTGAAGTTTAGTTGAAGTGATCTTTTGAAGTGGCTTCATATTACACACACTGTTACATTAACACATTTTGCTACGCTGTGAAATGATATGTGTTGGAAGGGTCTCCTCAGTAGGTCTCACAAAGAGGTTTCGAGGATCGTTGATTGAACAGTAGTATTTGTTGGTAACACATTACTATTTATGTATGTACAATATAGCCCAGAATATCGCCTAACTCAGTGCTTACATCTACACAGGTCTCTGCATGCTCTTCATCTGATCCAGATCCCACACCTTGTGGCTCTTTGTATCACACCATGGAGGGGACTGTCCTCCAGTCCAACATCAGGTCCTGGGGGGTAGAAACATGGTGGATGTGGATAGGATGTTTGCTCTTGCAGGAGAATCATGAACTTGGGCCATTGTTTAAAAATAAGGGCTTGCCCATTTTATTGCAGAGATGACAAACAAAACTTTCTCTTTGAGGGTTGAAAGGCTTTGGAACTGTCTTCCTCACAAGGGGATTGAGGCAAAGTCTCTGAATATCTTAAAGGAAGATAGATTCCTGATAAGCAAATGGGTGAAAGGTTATCGGGTGTTGGCAGAAATGTGGAGTTGAGGTTAAAATGAGATCAGTTATGACCTTATTGAATGGCGACTCGAGGAGCCTACTCCTGCTCTCAATTCATGCGTCCATATGTATGTACGTACATATTAACCCCTTGCTATGCCATATCTCCTGTACTATATCTCAACTCCCATGCCTTTAGCCAACATATTTACATGCTACCCCTTCTTCCCTCCTCAAGTCTTGGAATTTATACGTTTAGATGGTCTGGAGGCTGGACCATTCCTCCAGATCTCATTCTGGTCACAGTTGAAGAGTGGTAGGTTCAGTTGCTTTGGGCAGTTTTTCTTAGCTTGGAGTTGAAGATGTAGCATTCTGTATTTCCAGCACTTCAATGTCTCCATCTGATTTGCTTTTTGCTCTCTCGGGATTGAACGTTTCCTTTCCAATGACCACCTTTGTTGTTCAGATACCGCAGGTTTATCCCACTCCTTCTGGGGGGGATTGTTAACTCCATCCCTTCATGGTATGACACTGAGATGTCTTTCTCTGTGTGGTCTGCCATGATCTGGCTGGTAGGTGACGTTTCAAAATTGAATCTTCATTTCCACTTGTGTCCACTTTGGGCGGCATGATGGCACAGTGGTTAGCACTGCTGCCTCACAACACCAGGGACCCAGGTTCAATTCCAGCCTTGGGTGACTTGTGTGGAGTTTGCACTTTCTCCCTGTGTCTGCGTGGGTTCCTCCCACAGTCCAAAGGTGTGCAGGTTAGGTGGATTGGCCATGATAAATTGCCCTTTAGTGTCCAAAAGTTAGATGGAGTTACAGGGATGGGGTGGGGGAGTGGGCTTGGGTGGGATGCTCTTTCAGAGGGTTGGTGCAGACTTGAGGGGCCGAATGGCCTCCTTCTGCACTGTAGGGTTTCTATGATTCACCCAAATATTTGCTTACTGATTATGAACATTTCATTCAGATCAGCAACTATTCCGTTGATTTCAGTTGTCCTGCTTTCCCAGTAATCTCTGGAACCCTTATTCCAGTTTAGCAACTTCACCTGGGCATTGAACTCCTTTTGGAGTTTTTATTCTCTGGTCACTGTTTGACTGCTCCTTAAACTTAAATCCACGCATTAGATTCTCAATCTGTTTCTTCAAATTTTCCTTATCTGTTTTTAAAGTCTGGATTTGTTCTTCCATCCTGCGCATCTCATCTTTCGTGTCCTTCAGATTGGATTAAAGTTGAGGGATTTATCAGATTTGGTTGTTAACTCTGCATTCAAACAACTTTCTGATTTAACAGCTAGTCCTTCTGTTGCAGGCATTTTCCACAGTACGTAATAAAGACTTTGTGAAGTTCATCACGTTCTAATTGACCATCTATCTTTGTTGAACAAGTTTATCATTTAGGCATTTCAGGTGTTCTACTTCCTGTGAGTGGCGCTCCTGTGTCACTCGCAAACTCCTCTTTCATACATCAAAGTTGGTTCTCTCCAATGATCTGTTTTCGCTTCGCGGAGTCTAATTCCTCAGTACTGTCCTTTAGGCTCACATTCTACAACAACACATCTGCTCTTCACGCTCCTTTGTGAGGTCTCCTACCTTCACTTCACATTCTAGCTTCTTGATCTTCGTTTCAACCATTTGATTTTTCAACAAATTGATGGTTCTCTGTAGGTTTCAGACACCCAGGGTTCTCGGTACCCAGGGTTCTCGGTACCCAGGGTTCTCGGTACCCAGGGTTCTCGGTACCCAGGGTTCTCGGTACCCAGGGTTCTCGTTACCCAAGGTTCTCGGTACCCAGGGTTCTCGGTACCCAGGGGTCTCGGTACCCAGGGTTCTCGGTACCCAGGGTTCTCGGTACCCAGGGTTCTCGGTACCCAGGGTTCTCGGTACCCAGTGTTCTCGGTACCCAGGGTTCTCGGTACCCAGTGTTCTCGGTACCCAGGGTTCTCGGTACCCAGGGTTCTCGGCACCCAGGGTTCTCGGCACCCAGGGTTCTCGTTACCCAGGGTTCTCGGTACCCAGGGTTCTCGGTACCCAGGGTTCTCGGTACCCAGGGTTCTCGGTACCCAGGGTTCTCGGTACCCAGGGTTCTCAGTACCCAGGGTTCTCGGTACCCAGGGTTCTCAGTACCCAGGGTTCTCGGTACCCAGGGTTCTCGGTACCCAGGGTTCTCAGTACCCAGGGTTCTCGGTACCCAGGGTTCTCGGTACCCAGGGTTCTCGGTACCCAGGGTTCTCGGTACCCAGGGTTCTCGGTACCCAGGGTTCTCGGTACCCAGGGTTCTCGGTACCCAGTGTTCTCGGTACCCAGGGTTCTCGGTACCCAGGGTTCTCGGTACCCAGGGTTCTCGGTACCCAGGGTTCTCGGTACCCAGGGTTCTCGGTACCCAGGGTTCTCGTTACCCAGGGTTCTCGTTACCCAGGGTTCTCGTTACCCAGGGTTCTCGGTACCCAGGGTTCTCGTTACCCAAGGTTCTCGTTACCCAGGGTTCTCGTTACCCAGGGTTCTCGGTACCCAGGGTTCTCGTTACCCAGTGTTCTCGGTACCCAGGGTTCTCGGTACCCAGTGTTCTCGGTACCCAGGGTTCTCGGTACCCAGAGTTCTCGGTACCCAGGGTTCTCGGTACCCAGGGTTCTCAGTACCCAGAGTTCTCGGTACCCAGGGTTCTCGGTACCCAGGGTTCTCGGTACCCAGAGTTCTCGGTACCCAGGGTTCTCGGTACCCAGGGTTCTCGGTACCCAGGGTTCTCAGTACCCAGAGTTCTCGGTACCCAGGGTTCTCGGTACCCAGGGTTCTCGGTACCCAGAGTTCTCGGTACCCAGGGTTCTCGGTACCCAGGGTTCTCGGTACCCAGAGTTCTCGGTACCCAGGGTTCTCGGTACCCAGGGTTCTCGGTACCCAGGGTTCTCGGTACCCAGGGTTCTAAGTACCCAGGGTTCTCGGTACCCAGGGTTCTCGGTACCCAGGGTTCTAAGTACCCAGGGTTCTCGGTACCCAGGGTTCTAAGTACCCAGGGTTCTAAGTATCCAGGGTTCTAAGTACCCAGGGTTCTCGGTACCCAGGGTTCTCGGTACCCAGGGTTCTCGGTACCCAGGGTTCTAAGTACCCAGTGTTCTAAGTACCCAGTGTTCTCGGTACCCAGGGTTCTCGGTACCCAGGGTTCTCGGTACCCAGGGTTCTCGGTACCCAGGGTTCTCGGTACCCAGGGTTCTCTGTAGGTTTCAGACACCCACTTCATTTCCTTCTCGTTCACTGAGCTTCAGCATCGAATTTATATTTTCAAATCTTTTTTTCTAGATATCAGTGACATTGAGGGATCCGGGGATTATGCAGGAAGGTGGTGTTGAGGCAGAAGATCAGCTGTGATTGAGTTAAAGTTTGACTTGAGGGGCCTCCTTCTGCTCCCAGGGATCTCTGGTCGGAGTTGGCCCTGCCAGTGAGAATGGAGAGTTTGGCGCTCAGCCAAAAATTCACATTCACTGCTGCCAGACTGGCGAATCCTGCTGATAAACGGACGGAGATTCCCACTGCCGTGAACGGACAGAGAGTTCCGCCGGTGTGAATGAATGGATATTCCTGTCCTAGCTTTCTATTTCTGTCTTTTCCCTGTCTGCAGCAGAGCCTAGTCCTTGTCCTTCATTTCAGTTGCACTGTTGGCCAGATCTACCTCTGGTGAAGTCCTGTTCCAGCTCTGTAACTGTGCCACTCGTGGCTTCAGTCGCTGCTTGCAGCTTGGGATGCTCTCTGACTTTACCTTCAATCAGAGCCGGCTGGCTCAGCACTGCCACCTGCTGTTGCAGTCCGGGTACTGTGTTGGCATTCCCAGAAAGATCTATTTCTCAGCCTCCCAACTGGTTCTCTCTTCCCTCTACAAATCTCTAGTCCCATGTACTTCATTGTGCTAACACAGGGCTGGATTAAATACCCTGCCCACCGCAACAGACGATGGAGAAGTCCCTGACATTGGGTGGGATTCTCCGGACGCTGGGCGAACGCAGCTGGAGAATCCTGCCCAGAGTCTGCCACCCCCGTGCGGTTTTCTTGGGAATGCCTTTTGCTCGACTGTTGCTTACACAGTGTTGTTCTATCACTCTTTTTATACTTCCCCCATTCCCCAACATGAAGATACTTGTCAAAGGCTTTTACTGTCTCATCAAAGTTGGCTGAAAATTCATCAATGCTTTGCATTTGGATGACTTCATTTCCAAATACACCAAACGAGAGTAACTATGTGTTAATCTGGACTTTGTCTGATTTCACACCGAGTCCGGTTACACTCCGATAACTTCACAAATGTCTCGATGCTGCTCAATTTTGCATCCCTTTTAGACCTTGTATCAGCTCAAATTGACCTGCTCGGGTTGCTTCATTATCCCCAGCTGTTTGTTGGCTCGGAGATGACAGCTGTACTCGCTGATTCACGTGTACTCGCTGATTCACGTGTACTCGCTGATTCACGTGTACTCGCTGATTCATGTGTACTCGCTGATTCATGTGTACTCGCTGATTCACGTGTACGCGCTGATTCACGTGTACTCGCTGATTCATGTGTACTCGCTGATTCATGTGTACTCGCTGATTCACGTGTACTCGCTGATTCACGTGTACTCGCTGATTCACGTGTACTCGCTGATCTACGTGTACTCGCTGATCTACGTGTACTTGCTGATTCATGTCTCCTCGCTGATCTGCGTGTACACGCTGTTTCACGTGTACTCGCTGATCTACGTGTACTCGCTGATTCACATGTACTCGCTGATCTACGTGTACTCGCTGATCTACGTGTACTCGCTGATTCACGTGTACTCGTTGATCTACGTGTACTCGCTGATTCACGTGTACTCGCTGATTCACGTGTACTCGCTGATCTACGTGTACTCGCTGATCTACGTGTACTCGCTGATTCACGTGTACTCGCTGATCTACGTGTACTTGCTGATCTACGTGTACTCGCTGATCTACGTGTACTCGCTGATTCACGTGTACTCGCTGATTCACGTGTACTCGCTGATTCACGTGTACTCGCTGATCTGCGTGTACTTGCTGATTCATGTGTACTCGCTGATCTACGTGTACTCGCTGATCTACGTGTACTTGCTGATTCACGTGTACTTGCTGATTCACGTGTACTCGCTGATCTACGTGTACTCGCTGATCTACGTGTACTCGCTGATTCACATGTACTCGCTGATATACGTGTACTCGCTGATCTACGTGTACTCGCTGATTCACGTGTACTCGCTGATTCACGTGTACTCGCTGATCTACGTGTACTCGCTGATTCACGTGTACTCGCTGATTCACGTGTACTCGCTGATTCACGTGTACTCGCTGATTCACGTGTACTCGCTGATTCACGTGTACTCGCTGATCTGCGTGTACTTGCTGATTCATGTGTACTCGCTGATCTGCGTGTACTCGCTGATTCACGTGTACTCGCTGATTCACGTGTACTCGCTGATCTACGTGTACTCGCTGATCTACGTGTACTCGCTGATTCACGTGTACTCGCTGATCTGCGTGTACTAGCTGATTCACGTGTACTCGCTGATTCACGTGTACTCGCTGATTCATGTGTACTCGCTGATCTACGTGTACTCGCTGATCTACGTGTACTCGCTGATTCACGTGTACTTGCTGATCTACGTGTACTCGCTGATCTACGTGTACGCGCTGATTCACGTGTACTCGCTGATCTACGTGTACTCGCTGATTCACGTGTACTCGCTGATTCACGTGTACTCGCTGATTCACGTGTGCTCGCTGATCTACGTGTACTCGCTGATTCACATGTACTCGCTGATCTACGTGTACTCGCTGATCTACGTGTACTTGCTGATTCACATGTACTCGCTGATCTACGTGTACTCGCTGATCTACGTGTACTCGCTGATTCACATGTACTCGCTGATCTACGTGTACTCGCTGATTCACGTGTACTCGCTGATCTACGTGTACCTGCTGATCTACGTGTACTCGCTGATCTACGTATACTCGCTGATTCACGTGTACTCGCTGATCTACGTGTACTTGCTGATCTACGTGTACTCGCTGATTCACGTGTACTCGCTGATCTACGTGTACTCGCTGATCTACATGTACTCGCTGATCTACGTGTACTCGCTGATCTACGTGTTCTCGCTGATTCACGTGTACTCGCTGATCTACGTGTACTCGCTGATCTACGTGTACTTGCTGATCTACGTGTACTCGCTGATTCACGTGTACTCGCTGATCTACGTGTACTCGCTGATCTACGTGTACTCGCTGATCTACGTGTACTCGCTGATCTACGTGTTCTCGCTGATTCACGTGTACTCGCTGATCTACGTGTACTTGCTGATCTACGTGCACTCGCTGATTCACGTGTACTCGCTGATCTACGTGTACTTGCTGATCTATGTGTACTCACTGATTCACATGTACTCGCTGATCTACGTGTAAAGAGGGTGCTGCAGTCACTGTTCTGTCAATGATTCTTCATGGTGCTTGTCACGCTTTGAGCCACAACAATCACAGACCTCAAAAGGATCGATCTCTTGCAGCAATTGTTTTGGATTTTGAATTTACCCGCTATTCACTGGCACTTGGCCAGTTTTTTGGGCCTTGGGGGGTTCTCTCTGCCGAGGTCACACTTTAGTCCATTTCCTGCATAGGAACGGTTCCTTGCAGATCGGGGTATCATTGTGAATGGCAGTCGAAATCTTGACACACTGCCCCCCCCCCCATCCCCTTTCAGCCCCCTGAACCACTTTCTGCCACCCCCTTCATCCCCCAGTATTTGAGGCCCCTGGAATTCCCCCCCCCCCCCCCCATCCCCCTTCCAATGGGCAAGGGCCCCAGGCCCAATCCCTGGCAGTGCCAACCGGGCACCTGGGAATGCTGGCACTGCCAGCATGGCACTCTGCAGTGTCAGAGTAGCATTGCCAGGGTGGCACTGCCAGGGGGAGTTTCAGTGCACCGTCCGGCCCAGTCCCTGACCACATGGGGATTTCTAATGGCCTGTGAGACCCCCCAAGGTGCCATCATGCCTGGTCCATGTTTGTGGAAAGCAATGCTGATGGCGCCCTGTCGAGGTCTCACAGGGGAGGCTGTGGACTCCCGGGCGCAAGGTGCAGACGGCATCCAGGTATCCAAATGACTGAGTTTAATATGCAGATCTGGATCATGCCCAGCGAGGGCGAGGTTGGCTGACTCGTCCAGGCCGGGCACATCGCAGTTACTGAGTCATGCCTTTCATCTTTGTTTTCAATGGAGTTGAGCCACTCTGTGGTCTGGCAGGGAGGTGGGACCCAGAATGTGAGCTCAGAAGGTATCAGAACTGAAGGGAAATATAGAACCAAAAAAAAAAGGCAGAGCAAAAAAGGTGACAAGTGTGAAATGAGAGGTGGTCAATGCAGCATTGAGGGTGTTGTACCTAAATGTGCGCAGTATATGGAACAAGGTAAATGAGCTTGTTGCACTCATTGGAATTAGTCGGTACGATGTTGTGGGCATCACAGAGACGTGGCTGCAAGGGGATCAGGGCTTGGATTTAAATATCCAAGGATATGTGTCCTATCGAAAGGATAGGCAGATGGGCAAAGGGGGCGGGTTGCATTGTTTGTAAGGAATGCAGTTAAGGGCTGGTTTAGCACAGTGGGCTAAACAGCTGACATGTAATGCAGAACAAGACCAGCAGCGCGGGTTCAATTACCGTACCAGCCTCCCCGAACAGGCGCCGGAATGTGGCGACTAGGGGCTTTTCACAGTAACTTAATTGAAGTCTACTTGTGACAATAAGCAATTATTATTATTAGTTAAATCGATAGCGAGGAGCGATATAGGATCAGAAGGCATAGAATCTCTGTGAAGAGAGTTGAGGAATCACAAAGGTAAAAAGACCCTGATGGGAGTTATGTACAGGCCCCCCAGCAGTAGTCAGGATGTGGGGCAGAAAATAAATCAGGAGATAGAAAAGGCATGTAAAAAAGGCAATCTTACAATAATCATGGGGGATTTCAATATGCAGGTGGACTGGGAAAATCAGGTTGGTAGTGGATGCCAAGAAAAGGAATTTGTGGAATGTCTAAGAGATGGTTCTTTGGAGCAGCTTGTGACAGAGCCTAAATCCAGGCAATAATGAGGCAGACTTGATTAGGGAACTTAAGGTGAAGGAACCCTTAGGGAGCAGTGACCACAATATGATGGAATTTACCCTGCAGTTTGAGAGGGAGAAGCTGGAGTCAGATGTAACAGTATTACAATTAAATAAAGGTAACTACAAAAACATGTGGGAGGAGTTGGTCAGAGTTGATTGGAGAAGGAGCCGAGCAGAAAAGACAGTGGAACAGCAATGGCAGCAGTTTTGGGGGATTATTCGAGAGGCACAACAGAAATTCATCCCAAGGAGGAGGAAACATATTTAAGGGGAGGACAAGGCATCCATGGCTGATGAGGGAATCAAGTACAGCATAAAAGCATACAAAGTGGTGTGGATTAATGGGAAGCCAGAGGATTGGGAAGCCTTTAAAAGTGAGCAGAGGACAACTAAAAAAGCAATAAGGGGGGATAATAATAATAATCGCTTATTGTCACAAGTAGTCTTCAATGAAGTTACTGTGAAAAGCCGCTAGTTGCCACATTCCAGCACCTGTTCGGGAAGGCCAGTACGGGAATTGAACCTGCGTTGCTGGCATTGTTCTGCATTACAAGCTAGCTGTTTAGCCCACTGTGCTATACCAGCCCCTAAAAGTGAAGATGAAGTATGAGTGCAAGCTAGCTAGTAATGTAAAGGAACAACGGAAGAGTTTTTTTCAATATATAAAAGGGAACGGAGAGGCAAAAATAGACATTGGACCACTGGAGAAGTAATGATAGGAAACAAAGAAATGGCAGACGAACTGAATAGTTATTTTGCATCAATTTTCATGGTGGAAGACACCAGTGGGGTGCCAGAGCTCCAGGAGAACCAGGGGGCAGAGGTGACTGCAGTGACCATTACTAAGGAGAAGGTCCTGGGGAACCTGAAAGGTCTGAAGGTGGATAAATCACCTGGACCAGATAGACTACACCCCAGGGTTCTAAAAGTGATGGCTCAGGAGGAGGCATTGGTGGTGATCTTTCAGGAATCACTGGAGGCAGGAAGGGTCCCAGAGGACTGGAAAATGGCTAATGTAACACCGCTGTTTAAGAAGGGATGGTGGCAGAAGACAGGAAATTATAGGTCGGTTAGCCTGACTTTGGTCATTGGTAAGATTTTAGAGTCTGTTATTAAAGATGAGATTGCGGAGTACTTGGAAGTGCATGGTAAAATAGGACTGAGTCAGCACGGCTTTGTCAAGGGGAGGTCATGTCTGATAAATCTGTTAGAGTTCTTTGAGGAGGTAACAAGGAAGTTCGACAAAAGAGAACCAGTGGACATGATTTATTTAGATTTCCAGAAGGCCTTTGACAAGGTGCCACATGGGAGACTGTGAAATAAGTTAAGGCCCCAAAGTGTTCAGGGTAAGATCCTGGCATGGATAGAGGATTGGCTGACTGGCAGAAGGCAGAGAGTGGGGATAAAGGGGTCTTTTTCAGGATGGCAGTCGGTGACTAGTGGTGTGCCTCAGGGGTCTGTGCTGGGACCACAACTTTTCACAAAATACATTAATGACCTGGAAGAAGGTACTGACGGCACTGTTGCTAAGGTTGCAGATGATACAAAGATCTGTAGAGGGACAGGTAGTATTGAGGAAGCAAGGGGGCTGCAGAAGGACTTGGACAAGCTTGGAGAGTGGGCAAAGAAGCGGCAGATGGAATACAATATGGAAAATTGTGAGGTTATGCACTTTAGAAGGAGAAATGGAGGCATAGACTATTTTCTAAATGGGAAGATGCTGAGGAAATCAGAAGTACAAAGGGACTTGGGAGTCCTTGTTAACGAATCACTTAAAGTTAACGTGCAGGTTCAATCGGCAGTTCGGAAGGCAAATGCAGTGTTCGCATTCATGTCGAGAGGGCTAGAATACAAACCAGGGATGTACTTCTGAGGCTGTATAAGGCTCTGGTCAGACCCCATTTGGAGTATTGTGAGCAAGTTCAGAATGTGCCCTTCCACCACCCTTCATGCCTCCCTCATGCCATTTATCTCCACTGGTTGGAGTCATACCTGGCACAAAGAAAGATGGTTGTGATAGCTGGAGATCAATCACCTCAGCTCCAGGACATCACTGCAGGAGTTTATCAGGGTAGTGTCCTAGTCCCAACCATCTTCTGCTGCTTCATCAATGACCTCCCTTCCATCATAAGGTCAGAAGTGGGGATGTTTGCGGATGAATGCACAATGTTTAGCATAATTCACAACTCCTCAGATAATGGAGCAGTCCATGTCAAAATGCAGCAAGACCTGGACAAAATCCAGGCTTGGGCTGACAAGTGGCAAGTTACATTCGTGTCACATAAGTGCCAGGCAAAGGCAATCTCCTACAAAAAAGGATCGAACCATCATCCCTTGACATTCAATAGCATTACCATCGCTGAATCCTCGCAACCAACATCCTGGGAGTTACCATTGATCAGAAACTGAACCGGACTAGCCACATTAACACTGTGGCTCCAAGGGCAGCAGGTCAAAGGCTCGGAATCGTATGGCGAGTAACTCCCCATCTGACTCCCCAAAACCTGTCCACCATCTACAAGGCACAAGTCAGGAGTGTAATGGAATACTCTCCACTTGCCTGGATGAGTGCAGCTCCAACAACACTCAAGAAGCTCAATACCATCCAGGACAAAGCAGCCCCGCTTGATTGCTTCTCCTTCCACAAACATTCAAACCCTCCTCCACCGCCTAACAGTGGCAGACGTGTGTACCATCTACAAGATGCACCGCAGTAACTCACCAAGGTTCCTTAGGCAACACCTTCCAAACCCACGACCATCTAGAAGGACAAGAGTAGCAGATACCTGGGAACATCACCACCTGGAGGTTCCCATCCAAGTCACTCACCACCCTGACTTGGAAATATATCGCTGTTCCTTCACTGTCGCTGGGGCAACATCCTGGAACTCTCTCCCTAACAGCACAAGGGTGCACCTACACCTCAAGGACTGCAGCGGTTCAAGATGGCAACTCACCCCCACCTTCTGAAAGACAACTAGGAATGGGCGATAAATGCTGGCCTAACCAGTGACACCCATGTCCTGTCAATGAACAACAATAAAAAAACTTATGCCAAGTTATGCCCGCTTGTCTAAGAGTCCAGACATTAATTTCTCTGATAAAACACCTTACCCGAGGGAAAACATTGCTTGATTGACAGGCCTGGCTCTCTCGATCTCATTTGTCTGATGTACAGTTGCACAATGTTAATTTACACAAGATTAAGTGGTTTCAAGTGCCCGCAGTTTCTGCTTTTGATACTTTTAAAGAGTCTGGATAATTTTATTGGCATGTCGTGAAAGTTTTTTTAACATAGTGGAAAGTAATGAATGAATGACTTTTTAAAAGCTTTTTATTTTACACATCCTATTGTCACTTCCGGGTCCATTTATTCTATCCAGTGTATAGTGGATGAATGGGTATTAAATTGCTATGGCTTGCCAGAAGACAGCATGATGAGCCATGGAGGGTGCCCCCTCCTGCAAACTCAAGTTCATGATTCCTCTGATGGACCGTGAACCGTGACTCTTTAAAACACCTGGCCGATCTCCATGACGATTGCAGAGGAGTAGGTCTTGCCTGTCTCCACAGTGGAGCCAACCAGGTTGACAGTGCCAGATGTGGGTTTCTGACAGGAACCAGCCCACTCCCCTTAAAGACATTCCCAAAAATCAGACAGTTTGGGAACGGTGCTGGGAATCTGGGAACCGGGACATGCCCACCATATTAAAAGGGTTCACGAGTCACCCTAGCTTGGTGACAATCCAGGCCGAGGGACGCAAATTGAGTTTTGACATTTATTGCAGCAGGATTGGAGGAGAGGAAGAAGGAAAACTTTGGGCGAAATTCTCCGACCCCCACGACGGGTCGGAGAATAGTGGGAGGGCCTTCCCGACATTTTTCCCGCCCTCCCGCTATTCTCCCCCCCCCCCCCCGCCCAACTCCCGACCCGAATCGCTACCGCCGTTTTTTTACGGCCGGCAGCGATTCACAGCTGTTCGATGGGCCGAAGTCCCAGCCCTTTACGCCGTTTTTACGAACGGCAAACACACCTGGTCTGGCCGTTCGTAAAAACGGCGGGAACAACTCGCTTTTTATAACCATGGCACCGATTGGCACGGCAGTACCACGGCCGTGCCAAGGGTGCCATGGGCCCGCGATCGGTGGGCACCGATCGCGGGCAGCGGGCCCGATGCCCGCGCACTCTTTCTCCTTCCGCCGCCCTGCAGTATCCATTCGCGGGGCGGCTGAGGGGCAACCCGGCCCGCGCATGCGCGGGTTTCGCGCAAAAACGCGATGACGTCACCCGCGCATGCGCGGGTTGGAGTCTTCCAAACTGCGCATGCGCGGCTGACGTCATATGACGCGTCAGCCGGCGCTAACTCCGGCAAGCGGGCTTAACGATTTTCGTTAAGCCCGTCTTGCCGGAGCCTACGGCGTCGGGCTGCTAGCCCCGACCGGGGACCAGAATCGGTCCCCCGTCGGGAAGGGGCGCGCTGGCGTCAAACCCGCCTGGGTTTGACGCCAGCCTTACGATTTCTCCCGTTTTGGGAGAATCGCGCCCTTTGAGTCTAGACATGGACTATTGTGCTCAATTCTGATCTCTATATTTCAGAGAGGATGCACTAACTTTGCCAAGGTTCATGAGATTGATCCTTAGGGTGACAGGGTTGTCCTATGATGAGAGGCTGAGTAAATTAGATCAACGTTCTCTGGAGGTTGGAAGACTGAGAGGTGATCTCATTAAACGTACAAGAGTCTTGGCAAGTTAGACGCTAAGGGATCACATCTGCTGTTTGGTCAATCACGGGCGTAATCTCAAGATAAGGGGGAAATCATTTAGGACTCTGAGAAGTGGAAATTTCCTCACTCGGAGAATTGGGAATCTTTGGAATTCTCTGCCCAGAGGATTGTGAATGCTCCAGCATTGAATATATTTTTGAGACACAGATTTTTGATCTCTTAGGGGATTACGGGATGTGGAATCCTTGGATTCTGTGGGTGGATTTGGGAAAGTGGAGTTGAGATGGAGGATCATGTTGAATGGTGGAGTAGACGCAATGGGCTGTGTAGTTGACTCCTGTTCCTTTTTTAAAAACATTTTTACAAATTCAACATTATTCCAATATAATGCACACTGCACGCAGTAGGATTGAGTGAGCATTATAGATCTGCAGCATTGATTACAATGAGCTGGAGTGTGTCACACATTTAATTGCTTTCCCATCCTTGTTCCCTTATGCCTGCCTGACACTTGTCCTAACCCAATGAAATATCTGGGAATATTTGACTATGTTCAGTGACACAAAGCTTTCATGTTTAAAGAATCTTCAAGGTTAGAAAATGCTCCAATGGCTTCAGGGATTTGATGGATGTCAAATCAAAGGTGGAGGTATTCGGACAGCTGAGCCAAGAGAATGGTCTCAGAGGCAGGCTTTAGGTCGTTGGTCTCCAAAGAGAGGTGGAGGGATTTCAGGGAAAATTCCAGAAGATGGGCCATATGGCCACTGGTGGGGTGAATAGAGAGCTGATATGAAACGGGAGCAGATATTTGGGAGGGGTTGTTGAGTGCATTGTTGGTCCGAAGGAGAATGCAGAGATACCGAAGGGTTTTAATACAAGAATGGACATTTCAATGGTGATGTTGTAGACAGATGTCGAGACAGATGACCCTGTCTCTCAATGAGAACGGTGATTCTGGCAGGACTGCAGCAATGTAAGAATCCCTCGGAAAGCCACATTTTCAATCCGACGAAGTGTATGTTGGTGAACCAGGAGAACTATGTTCAGCACTCTCCAGTTAGATGGTTTTAGATGTTTACAGCATGGAAACAGGCCCTTCGGCCCAGCTTGTCCATGCTGCCCAGTTTCTATCACTAAGCTAGTCCTATTTGCCCGCATTTGGCCCATATCCCTCTATACCCACCCTGCCCATGTAACTGTCTAACTGTTTTTAAAGGACAAAATTGTCCCCGCCTCTACCAATGCCTCTGGCAGCTCGTGCCAGACACTCACCACCCTCTGTGTGAAGAAATTTCCCCTCTGGTCTCTTTTGTATCTCTCCCCTCTCACCTTAAACCTATGTCTTCTAGTTCTAGACTCCCCTACCTTTGGGAAAAGATGTTGACTATCTACCTTGTCTATGCACCCCATTATTTTCTAAACCTCTATAAGTTCACTCCTGAGCTCCAGGGAAAAAAGTCCCACTCTATCCAGCCTCTCCTTACAGCTCAGACCATCAAGACCTGGTAGCACTCTTTCTAGTTGAACAATATCCTTCCTATAATAGGGTGACCAGAACTGAACACAGTATTCCATGTGTGATCTTACCAATGCAGGAGTGTACCGGCAGGAAGGAAGGAGGTCTAAAGTGCGTCTACTTCAATGCCAGGAGCATCCGGAATAAGGTGGGTGAGCTTGCGGCATGGGTTAGTACCTGGGACTTCGATGTTGTGGCCATTTCGGAGACATGGATAGAGCAGGGCGAGGAATGGTTGTTGCAGGTGCCGGGGTATAGATATTTCAGTAAGTTCAGGGAAGGTGATAAGGGAGGGGAAGGGGTGGCATTGTTAGTCAAGGACAGTATTACGGTGGCTGAGAGGACATTTGATGAGGACTCGAATACTGAGGTAGTATGGGCTGAGTTAAGAAAGAGGAAAGGAGAGGTCACCCTGTTAGGGCTTTTCTATAGGCCTCCGAAAAGTTCCAGAGATGTAGAGGAAAGGATTGCAAAGATGATTCTGGATAGGAGTGAAAATAACAGGGTAGTTGTTATGGGGGACTTTAACTTTCCAAATATTGACTGGAAACACTAGTTCGAGTACTTTAGATGGATCCGTTTTTGTCCAATGTGTGCAGGAGGGTTTCCTGACACAGTATGTAGATAGGCCAACAAGAGGCGAGGCCGCATTGGATTTGGTACTGGGTAATGAACCAGGACAGGTGTTAGATTTGGAGGTAGGTGAGCATTTTGGTGATAGTGACCACAATTCGATTACGTTTACTTTAGCGATGGAAAGGGATAGGTATAAACCGCAGGGCAAGAGTTATTGCTGGGGGAAAGGCAATTATGATGCGATGAGGCAAGACTTAGGATGCATCGCCTGGAGAGGAAAACTGCAGGGGATGGACACAATGGAAATGTGGAGCATGTTCAAGGAACAGCTACTGCGTGTCCTTGATAAGTATGTACCTGTTAGGCATGGAGGAAGTGGTCGAGTGAGGGAACCATGGGTTACTAAAGCAGTTGAAACACTTGTCAAGAGGAAGAAGGAGGCTTATGTGAAGATGAGGCGTGATGGTTCAGTTGGGTCGCTTGAGAGTTACAAGTTAGCTAGGAAGGCTCTAAAGAGAGAGCTAAGAAGAGCGAAGCGAGGACATGAGAAGTCTTTGGCAGGTAGGATCAAGGATAACCCTAAAGCTTTCTATAGGTATGTCAGGAATAAAAGAATGACTAAGGTAAGAGTAGAGCCAGTCAAGGACAGTAGTGGGAAGTTGTGCGTAGAGTCCGAGGAGATAGGAGAAGTGCTAAATGAGTATTTTTCATCAGTATTCACACAGGAAAAAGACAAAGTTGTCGAGGAGAATACTGAGATACAGGCTACTAGACTAGAAGGGCTTGAGGTTCATAAGGAGGAGGTGTTAGAGATTCTGGAAAGTGTGAAAATAGATAAGTCCCCTGGGCCGGATGGGATTTATCCTAGGATTCTCTGGGAAGCTAGGGAGGAGATTGCTGAGCCTTTGGCTTTGATCTTTAAGTCATCTTTGTCTACAGGAATAGTGCCAGAGGACTGGAGGATAGCAAATGTTGTCCCCTTGTACAAGAAGGGGAGTAGATATAACCCCGGTAACTATAGACCAGTGAGCCTTACTTCTGTTGTGGGAAAAGTCTTGGAAAGGTTTATAAGAGATAGGATGTATAATCTTCTGGAAAGGAATAATTTGATTAGAGATAGTCAACATGGTTTTGTGAAGGGTAGGTCATGCCTCACAAACCTCGTTGAGTTTTTCGAGAAGGTGACCAAACAGGTGGATGAGGGTAAAGCAGTTGATGTGGTGTATATGGATTTCAGTAAAGCATTTGATAAGGTTCCCCACGGTAGGCTATTGCAGAAAATATAGAGGCATGGGATTCAGGGTGATTTAGCAGTTTGGATCAGAAATTGGCTAGCTGATAGAAGACAAAGAGTGGTGGTTGATGGGAAATGCTCTGACTGGTGTCCAGTTACTAGTGGTGTGCCACAAGGATCTGTTTTGGGGCCGTTGCTGTTTGTCATTTTTATAAATGACCTGGAGGAGGGCGTAGAAGGATGGGTGAGTAAATTTGCAGATGACACTAAAGTCAGTGGAGTTGTGGACAGTGCAGAAGGATGTTACAAGTTACAGAGGGACATAGATAAGCTGCAGAGCTGGGCTGACAGGTGGCAAATGGAGTTTAATGCAGAAAAGTGTGAGGTGATTCATTTTGGAAGGAGTAACAGGAAGGCAGAGTACTGGGCTAATGGTAAGATTCTTGGTAGTGTGGATGAGCAGAGAGATCTCGGTGTCCATGTCCATAGATCCCTGAAAGTTGCCATCCAGGTTGAGAGGGTTGTTAAGAAGGCATACGGTGTGTTAGCTTTTATTGGTAGAGGAATTGAGTTTCGGAGCCATGAGGTCATGTTGCAGTTGTACAAAACTCTGGTGCGGCCGCATTTGGAGTATTTTGTGTGCAGTTCTGGTCGCCACATTATAGGAAGGATGTAGAAGCATTGGAAAGGGTACAGAGGAGATTTACAAGAATGTTGCCTGGTATGGAGGGAAGATCATATGAGGAAAGGCTGAAGGACTTGAGGCTGTTTTCGTTAGAGAGAAGAAGGTTAAGAGGGGACTTAATTGAGGCATACAACATGATCAGAGGATTAGATAGGGTGGACATCGAGAGCCTCTTTCCTCGGATGGTGATGTCCAACACGAGGGGACATAGCTTTAAAGTGAGGGGAGATAGATATAGGACAGATGTCAGAGGTAGGTTCTTTACTCAGAGGGTAGTAAGGGCGTGGAATGCCCTGCCTGCAACAGTAGTGGACTCGCCAACACTAAACGCATTCAAATGGTCATTGGATAGGCATATGGACGATGAGGGAATAGTGTAGATGGGCTTTAGAGGGGTTTCACAGAACGGTGCAACATCGTGGGCCGAAGGGCCTGTACTGCGCTGTAATGTTCTATAATGTCTTGTGCAATTTCAACAAAAAGTCCCAACTCCTGTATTCAATATTCTGACCAATAAAACCTAGCATGCTGAATGCCTTCTTCACCACCCTGTCCACCTGCGACTCCACCTTCAAGGAGCCGTGAACCTGTACCCCTAGATCTCTTTGTTCTGAAACTCTCCCCAACTCCCTACCATTAACTGAACAGGTTCTGCCCTGATCTGATCGACCAAAATGCATCACCTCACATTTGTCCAAATTAAACTCCATCTGCCATTCATTGGCCCACTGTAGCAATACAAAGAACTGACTCCCTGTAACATACCCGCTATTAAAACGCACCGTATTTAATGCTTTGTGTCTTCAGCAGCTTGTATTTCATCGTACCTCCAACATATTGCACCGTGTATTTATAGTTGTTACAAGCTTTATTAACTTTCGTGTATGCCAGAACCAACAGACATTTCTCCCATGCCACCTGTCAACCTAAAGCTGGCTGCTGCTTTCATCTGATATCATCCAAAGTTTAGTTGCAAACTCCTTTGAAAATACCCCAAACAAAACAGTACTTTTCATACGCGTGTTCCAGGCACTGATTCACAGGATGGAAAATGGTTCTTTCCTTTACAAGTGCAGGTGCCAAGGCAGCAGGAGTAGTAAACAGATCCCTGGGATGTCTGTAATCGCAGTGATCAGCTTGATCTAATCAACAGTTCCAAACATGACTGGAAAGTAGATCCGCAGCATTCCATGGTGACCAGAAACAAGCCTTGCACATGAAGCATTCCTAAAGTAAATCTACGCCGAGTTCTGACCTTGTGAAAATCTGTCTGTCGAAGGTGTGCATTCTCAGCATCCTCCTACCATTGTTAACTGTGTGTGCTTTGACCAGCAAGAATAAATCCAATAAATATTGAAGGATAAAACTTTTTAATTCAATTGCAGACATCTATTTACACAACGTGTTTAATTTTTGTCCAACATGGCTTCACATGGCATGTGCAACTCGCATATCAGCAGAAATATATTAGGAATTACAAATGTATCATGGGATATCTTCTGGAAAGTAATAACATGCAGCAATTATGTGGATTATTCACTCGCACTTAACTTGACATGTTAAACACATTGTTCTACTTTCACAGTTTGCCTGTACGTATTTTCATAGATTATAGAAAACAGAAATAGCTTCAAAATCTATAGTCATGGAAGCCTGGGCTTTGAAAAGCTTCACAGACGTCTTCCTTTCTCTCTAAGGTAATCAGCAGCACATGTATATAAGGTTACAACAATCTCTAATTGAAACATTGCTTCTTTGCACTGCTTTTCCCTGCATGGAGAGAACACAAGATCAAAGGCTTGCCCTGGTGTGGTGCTGCAGTCAATGGCCTCTGCAATAACCTGCCTTTTTCTCTGTTCTCTCACCTCCCTCATTTGCAAAGAAGTTTTCCTTTTGATATGCTTTGAAAACAGCTAGTTGTGAAGATTTGTGTTTCATGTGGAACAAGTGGTTTGGTGACAGACAAGAAACAGGAGCACAAAGATATTGACTTAACTCTTAAAACCTTGGAACGATTAGCCAGCCCATCTGAATTTTCCAGGTTTAACTGAACGGAAGCAAACAGGGAATAGAATTACAGTTACAAATATTGGGTAAGAAAATCAGATATAAAAGCAGAAAATGCTGGAAAACCCCAGCTTGTCCGGCAGTATCTGTGGAGAGAGAAAGATAGTTAATGTTTTGAGTCCAATATGACTCCTCTTAAGAACTGAAGAGAGATAGGGCGGCGTGGTAGCACAGTGGTTAGCACAGTTGCTTCACAGCTCCAGGGTCCTGGGTTCGATTCCCCGCTGGGTCACTGTCTGTGCGGAGTCTGTACGTTCTACCTGTGTCTGCGTGGGTTTCCTCTGGGTGCTCCGGTTTCCTCCCACAAGTCCCGAAACACATGCCGTCAGGTAATTTGGACATTCTGAATTCTCCCTCCGTGTACCCGAACAGGCGACTGGGGGATTTCACTTTAACGTCACTGCAGTGTTAATGTAAGCTGACTTGTGACAATAAAGATTATTATTATATAAGAAATGCAATGAATTATAAAGTAGGAGGGGGGGGTGAGATCGGTCGGAGCTAAGGAGAGATTGACAAAGGTATCATGGACACAAGACAAACTGGGTGTGTATGGCAGCATTGAGGACTGAAGAATTGCTAATCGTGGCAGAAAGGTAAGATAGCAGAATATATTAATAGCAGAATAAGGGTTAGTGCTCAGTGGGAGCAAAACTGAAAAACAAGTGACAGTTGGCCCTGGGGGGAGGGGCTAAGGAAGCAAAACAAATAAGCAGGGGATGAATATGGAGGGAAAAGTTCAACGTTGTTGAACTCCGTGTTGCGTTCGGAAGTGTGTACCGTGCCTAATCGGAAGATGAGGCGTTATTCTTCCAGTTTGCTTTGGGCATCACTGGAGCATTGCAGCAGGCCGAGAACAGACACATGGGCAAGACAGCAAGATGCTGAGCGGATATTGAAATATGAGTTGTCAAATATTGGTTTGTCGCAAATATTAATTGTTGCATTCGTTATCTATGCACCGTACATGCTCCTCAGTTAGATACAAGAGCTTGATTTTAGATTCATTTTAACTGTGACATGGGATAGAATTGTGGTATCTTCAATGCAATGTCTTCCAGCCACTTGTATCACGTGTGATTAATTAAATACATTGATTGAATTTGAAGGGTCTTTGTGGGATTGCAGATAAGTTGCAGATGTCACAGATTTCCAACCATGAAACTAAGTTGAAAAAGTTACCAGGAGGAATATTTACAGAAACTCAAAAGAAAATTTGCTCCTGAATAACATCATTTTGCCCAACCATCTCTGAAGAGATGCTTCACAGCAGCCACAACAAGGCCACATGACGTTTCTTCTGGTCACCCCGGGTAATTAGCTGACAGTGGCTGTTCAGAGAACTAGGTGGCCAATCCACTGCCAGCTCTCTTCTATCCCCATTTAGGTCAAATTTAACCTATGGAATGTGTGATGTTCTTTGTTGAGTTTCTCAGGATTGATTAAAGTTGTAGTTTAGCCAAATAACATCAAGCTATTAAACAAAGCTAGTTTATTTACACTACACAAATTATGATTCAAACACATTACAGTGTATTAACTAATAAATAAGACTATATCATATATATGCTACAATACTCTATACAACTGAACTATCTTGATTCACACCTACTCAATACTTGTCCTTACTCTTTCTTACACCTTCTCCCAGAAGTCTGAGAGGCATTCCCTTTTATAGGTCTGCGGCCCAGCTCCATCTGGTGGTGGAATAAAGTATCACATTAACTCTTAATGTGCCAAACATTACACATAATGACACAGAATGTGTCCAGAAATTAAAACTAGGAATCAAATAAATTGTCCTTAAAAGGTAGTTTGGGAGAATTACAACTGTGAATTTCAGATTATCTCAACACATTGTGCATTTAGGAACAAAAAAAGTCCCAAATATTTGCGTACTTCCTTTCTTTGGGGTAAAGAATAAACATCATTGCTACACTCAGCTAAACCTTCCAAACTGAAAGTGTATTTTTATTCTCTCGCCTTGTGACATATGCTAAGCTCTAAATAGTTAATAGTTCCTGTAAAACACATGGTGGAGTTAGCAAGAAACACAGTGTACCATGGCACAGGGCCCCCAAATTATAGAGCCCCTAAAATACAGGACAAATGGCAACCTGCCAATTAAAGAATAAAACCTAACACCCTCTAGCCGGGGAACCAGAGGAGACAGCAAACAAACCGGGAAGGGAGCTTCCAGAGATGAGGCCAGCAAAAGGTGGGCAATTTCAGCGCTCAGAGGAAATGACAAGTACTTGGCGGAAACTGTCACCGCATCCATCCACCTGGGAATACAGAGATCCTGCAAAGGCTAGGCATAGTTAGGGCGGTGTGGAGCAGTGATGCAAAAATTGGGTATGACTGGAAAATATTCCTTCAATTGGGAATGAAGATGGCACAGCTTATACACTGCAAAGACCTGCAGTGTTTCCATAGGGAACAAATTGTAACCGAAGGCTTTTCTGAATCCAGATTTCAAGGCTTCATCACTCAACACTAAACCCGAACTAAACCAAGTTAAACGGTTGTCAGAATGGAATTATTTAACAGCAACATTGCAATACCCAGATGAAGAAATGTAAAAATTATTTTAAAAAAGAAAATCATTTACATCGACACATTTTGAGAGGCCTAATTTTACATCAGTAAAACTAACAGTGCAAAGTGTTCTGGGTATCACATATAATAAAGTGAGAGTCAGTGTTACCTCGCTGCTTTGCCTAAGAGACAGACAGCACCATCTGGGCCAGGAACGCCTATTGGATTTGAAATCTATGTTCAAGAATTGGCAAATAATGTAGAAACAATGGTTACTGTGGCCTCGGGTGGAGTGGGGTTGGTTCTTTACTGTCCACAGATCGGGGTAGGGGGTTTCAGTACTGAAATTAATGAAATGAAATGAAATGAAAATCGCTTATTGTCACGACTAGGCTTCAATGAAGTTACTGTGAAAAGCCCCTAGTCGCCACATTCCGGCGCCTGTCCGGGGAGGCTGGTACGGGAATCGAACCGTGCTGCTGGCCTGCTTGGTCTGCTTTAAAAGCCAGCGATTTAGCTGAGTGAGCTAAACCAGCCCCTACTGTGCTCCTATCCCTCAGGAACTGGGATCTATACTGTCCTCATATCCCTCAGGAACTGGGATCTATACTGTCCTCATATCCCTCAGGAACTGAGATCTATACTGTCCTCGTATCCCTCCAGAACTGGGATCTGTACTGTCCTCATGTCACTCAGGAACTGAGATCTAGGGGCAGCATAGTGGTGCAGTGGTTAACATTGTAGCCTCATGGTGCCGAGGTCCCAGGTTCGATCCCAGTTCTGGGTCACTGTCCGTGTGGGGTTTGCACATTCTCCCCGTGTTTGCGTGGGTTTTGCTCCCACAATGTCACAATTGGATAGTCAGAGACCCAGGCTAGAGGGGTCAATTACCAGGGGGCATAGGTTTAAGGTGAGAGGGGAAAAGGTTTAGAGGAGATGTACGAGGCAAGATTTTTACACAGAGGGTAGTGGGTGCCTGGAACTCGCTGCCGGAGGAGGTAGTGGAAGGAGGGACGATAGTGACGTTTAAGGGGCATCTTGACAAATACATGAATAGGATGGGAATAGAGGGATACGGACCCCGGAAGTGTAGAAGATTTTAGTTTAGACGGGCAGCATGGTCGGCGCAGGCTTGGAGGGCCGAAGGGCCTGTTCCTGTGCTGTACTTTTCTTTGTTCTTTGTTCACAACCCAAAGATGTGCAAGGTAGGTGGATTGGCCACGCTAAATTGCCCCTTAATTGGAAAAATGAATTGGGTACTCTAAATTATTTTTAAAAAGGAACTGAGATCTATACTGTCCTCAAATACCTCCGGAACTGGGATCTATACTGTCCTCAAATACCTCCGGAACTGGGATCTATACTGTCCTCAAATACCTCCGGAACTGGGATCTATACTCTCCTCAAATACCTCAGGAACTGGGATCTATACTGTCTCGTGACCCTCAGGAACTGGGACCTATACTGTCCTCGTGACCCTCCGGAATGGGGATCTATACTGTCCTCGTGACCCTCCGGAACTGGGATCTATACTGTCCTCGTGACCCTCCGGAACTGGGATCTATACTGTCCTCGTGACCCTCCGGAACTGGGATCTATACTGTCCTCATGACCCTCCGGAACTGGGATCTATACTGTCCTCAAATACCTCCGGAACTGGGATCTATACTGTCCTCAAATACCTCCGGAACTGGGATCTATACTGTCCTCATGACCCTCCGGAACTGGGATCTATACTCTCCTCAAATACCTCAGGAACTGGGATCTATACTGTCTCGTGACCCTCAGGAACTGGGATCTATACTGTCCTCGTGACCCTCCGGAAGGGGGATCTATACTGTCCTCATGACCCTCCGGAACTGGGATCTATACTGTCCTTGTGACCCTCCGGAATGGGGATCTATACTATCCTCGTGACCCTCCGGAACTGGGATCTATACTGTCCTCGTGACCCTCCGGAACTGGGATCTATACTGTCCTCCTGACCCTCCGGAACTGGGATCTATACTGTCCTCGTGACCCTCCGGAATGGGGATCTATACTGTCCTCATGACCCTCCGGAACTGGGATCTATACTGTCCTCCTGACCCTCCGGAATGGGGATCTATACTGTCCTCGTGACCCTCCGGAACTGGGATCTATACTGTCCTTGTGACCCTCCGGAACTGGGATCTATACTGTCCTTGTGACCCTCCGGAACTGGGATCTATACTGTCCTTGTGACCCTCCGGAATGGGGAGCTATACTGTCCTTGTGTCCTTCAGGAACTGGGATCTATACTGTCCTTGTGTCCTTCAGGAACTGGGATCTATACTGTCCTTGTGACCCTCCGGAATGGGGATCTATACTGTCCTCGTGACCCTCCGGAATGGGGAGCTATACTGTCTTGTGTCCTTCAGGAACTGGGATCTATACTGTCCTTGTGTCCTTCAGGAACTGGGATCTATACTGTCCTTGTGTCCTTCAGGAACTGGGATCTATGTCCCTCGGGTGCTGTGCTCTGCTCCTGTCCGTGTGCCTATTACTCGCCTCAGGCCTGTGTATTCATCTCTTGTCAGCATGTCCTTAACTCACATTCTTTATCTGGCACCATGGTGACATTCCCTCTTTCTGCCCATACATGATGCCCAATAATCTGCTGTACCCAATCCAGAATTCCTGGAATTATGCCAATAAAGTGGATTTGTTTGAAGACACATGGTTCAATCGGGTTATAGAGGCATCTTGTGTGAACGTGGCACGAGTCATGCTGACTGAACTTTGTGTAAACTCAGAGTTTGGTCACCTGATTCCTTTACTTTCTGGCGGGGCAGTGGAGGAGGGGGTTGCGGGCTGGGGGGGTTGACGGGGGAATCATTCCTTCAGCACTGCACTGTGCCAGTATTAAAATATGTTTCAATGCATTGGGGAATGATCTAGAATCACAGGACCAGGCAACAGAGGAGGCCATTTGTCCCCGGGTGTCTGTGTTGACATGATCAGTGTCCAAACATGATCAGAGTTTGGAAGGGAGGGAATGAAGCCATGCACATGATCCCATTAACTGTAAATCTACCAGCATGAATCACAAATACAGATGGGTGCTGGATATATAAAAAATAGTTGGACAAAAGTATTGCTTTGAATCATCAACCAACTTATTGTGGTTGTTACATTAAGGTGACAACCACAATCTCTAAACATCTGTACTGAAAAATGAATGGAAAATAGTTGCAGTTTACTTCAATTAATATTGGTCAGTCTTGGCATGATCTCCTCAATCTCGTGGGCTATAGTTTGCTGCTTTAATGTTGAAGCTGTTTTGAAAGCTTTATAGAAACTTCTGTATGGGAACAAACAATAACAGCAACTACGTTCAGGTAAACTCTTCAAAAGCACATTCCTTTCACCATCCATTTGCCAATTTTATCATCAACTGGCAATGCTGGGGAGATACAATCCTGGGAAGACCACCCTTTGCAATTTATTTTTCCTGTCTGATGCACTGATGGATGGATTTATATGATTTTCCCACTGCTTTTACATGGTTCGCAGCTCTTAAAATTATCCCAACTAAATAAAGGTCGGGACTTTTACCTTCTCCCTTGTTCAGCCTTTGAGGTGAAGCATTCATCATCTCCAGTATTTAATAGGATTTCAGTGGGTCCGCAGGTGGCTGCTGAGGTTGATCTGGACCAATAGGTTCTATTGCAAACAGGACAGGACATCACAGATAATTGAGCTTTGCACGAATTGCTGGTATGGGATTTCTTCTCCTCGTGTTTCTCTCTACCTCTGATGTACATTTGCTGTCAAAGGACAATGTATCGTTTTTTATTTTGCTATCCTGGGTGAACTTCTAGCAATACTCCGAAGTGAAGCCTTCAGAATGTCTTTGTAACGCTTCCTTTGACCCTTGAGGGCGCACTGCAGGCTCAAGCTCTCCACAGAAGCTGCACTTTAAAAGCAAGTGTGAGGCACTCGTTGTGACTGTCTCAATGTGGTCAGGTTGCTTGGCTTGGGTGGGACTCTGTGGCTGGAGGCACAGTTGCACAGTGGTTAGCAGAGTTGCTTCACAGCACCAGGGTCCCAGGTTCGATTCCCAGCTTGAGTCACTGTCTGTGTGGAGTCCGCATGTTCTCTCCGTGTGTGCGTGAGTTTCCTCCGGGTGCTCCGGTTTCCCCCCACAGTCTAATGATGTGCAGGTTAGGTGGGTTGGCCATGATAAATTGCCTTTAGTGTCCAAAAAGGTTGGGTGGGGTTACTGGGTTACGGGGATATGGTGGGAGTGTGGGCTTAGGTCGGATACTCTTTTCAAAAGGGCCAGTGGACACTCAATGGGCTGAATGGCCTCCTGCACTGCAAATTCTATGATCATTTTCCCCGACCATCTGATCTTCAGAAACGTCTAAAGGTAGCTCAAGTGAAACTGACTGAGCTTCTTGTTGTGACGCAGTCCAAATTTCACAGGTATAGAGTGGAGGGCGCAAGATTATTCCTCTATAGACTTCAGTTCAGTCGGCAGACTTACACATCCTCATTCCCAGACTGATGTTCAAAACCTGCTGAAGTACACCAGCTTTGGCAATTCTTCCTTGTGTCTCATCATCAATATAGACTTCAGAAAGTTTACTGCCGAGGTATGTGACCTTATTGATTGTTGACAGATCTAGTCATGGACTGAAATCCTGGACTGGAGATGGGGCTTTCCTGGAGCACGCTGGTTCATGTTTCTTCATGCTGATCATCAGGTCAAAATTCTCCTGTGCATTGGCGAACGATCCAGACAACATTGCATGTCCAGCTCTGAATCAGCACAGACATTGGCAAATGCAAAATCACGGCTGGAATTCTCTGTTTGGGGGATTATATTTTCCCGATGGAGGTGGAGCACTCACACTGGGACCATAAATCAGACGCAATTCTCTAAACCTTCCCATGCACATTCATGGCAAGGATTCCATTGTGAATCCCGCTATCGGGCCAGCATTGTGAATGGGTGGCCCAGGTAAGGCGGCTATCCCCCCGCAACGCAATTTCCCCCCCACCACGGGATTTTCTGGGTGCCCCTCCCCCCCCACCGTATGAGGGTGACCAGACATGTCCACTAGGGCCCCCCACCAGAGCCCCCCATTAGAGAGACCCTACCTGAGACACCCACATAAAAGAGACCCTACCAGAGACCCCCATAAAACTCCTGCTGCCTCAGGAAGGCAGACAGCATTGTCAGAGACCCCTCCCAGCCAGGCATTGCCTCCTTCCATCAGGCAGAAGGTACAGAAGTCTGAAAACATGCACATCCAGACATAGGAACAGCTTCTTCCCCACAGCTACAAGACTCCTCAACGACTCCCCTCGGACTGATCTGTTCCCTGTAAGAACACTATTCACGACGCCCTATGCTGCTCTTGCTCATGTATTTGCTTTGTTTGGCCCCTTGTTCCACACTGTGACCAATCACTGTTTGTCGATGTACCATTTGTCAATGTTCTCTGTTGATTATTCTTTTGTCTACTGTGTACGTACTGTATATGTTCCCTCGGCCGCAGAAAAACACTTTGCCCTGTACTTCGGTACATGTGGCAATAAATCAAATCAAATCAAAAATCAGATCCCCACCAGAGAAAACAGTTAAGTGCTTTCACTTCATCTTTTTCCTGCAGAAATCACTTAACAGCCTTTGATATGGTCCAAGGGCTGTCAATCATAGCTAGATATTTATGAACATTGTGGCTAGTTTTGCAGCTGGCTACTTTAAATCGACTGAAGCGTGAAGGGAAATGAGGTTGAACAACCCAAACAGCATGTGAAAGTTACTAATCACAGCCCAGTAAAATCAATTTCACATTGATATGAGTGAAAGCCTTGCAGATCTAAGATCTAAGGGGGTTTAAATGTGATTCTCCCTTTTTAGGAATTGCCAGGTGTTTCTTTCTCTGCCTGAGAAGGCAGGTGTATTGTACAGGTGAATTCAAAAGTAGTGATTCGGATTTTTTAACATTAGTCAGGCACAGGGCGTCTTGACCACTCAGCAATTTACTATTACAACAATGTTGTCACTCAAGCTTTTTGTGTTTGCCTTTGCCTGGTAGTGAACTTCCTCAGTTAGTCGCTCCACATTTATCTCCTCTCTCTGCATCTTCTGATGGTTGACTAGGCCATGCATTCCTGACTGCCGTACCGATCTCTGGGGTATCCTACTCTTATGTTGGTCCTCCTGCCTTTCGCAGGTCCCTCCTGATACCTGCTACGAGGTGACACAATTTCTGGCATTTTGTCCTGTTTATTAAGAATCATGGATAATTCCAGAAAGAAAGATTTATTTGTGTTGGGAACTGTGATTGCTTTTTACATTTTAATGGCATTAAAATAGATGTGATATAGTCCCCGCCAATTTAAATCTTCCAGATCCAAATGAGGCCTATAGCGCTAATCCAGTTCTGTTACTGTTATTGTCAATTACAAAGTTGTCGCTTACAGTGTGTAGCGCTGGCTATTTCAGGCAGAAACAGGTGTTAATTGAATATTTTGCACCTCGCTTCAAAGTAAATTACATGACAATTACTCAAGCAAGCAGTTCAGGTACATTTTTTTTATAGAAAGATTTATCTTGGGGATTGGCTTGACATCTGTTACTCCTTTCAAGCTTTAAGTGGAGTACAGGTACCTTTGTGGGTCTGTTTTGGCAATCTTTGTAATTACTGCAAAAAAATAGCATTTCAGAATCCGAGTGTACGTTTACTGTGTGGAGCGCCAATAGCGAAAAGCACACGTTTTCTTGAAGGCTTTATTTCTGTCCATTTCAACCTTTAATTAGTACCAGAATGCTTTGATTATGCAAACCACCCAATGTACTTAGCGAGAAAATTGTGTTGGAACCAACGTGCCCCCTATAAGTGGTCGGAACCAAACCAATTTAACTAAACCCTACTTTTCTTTCACAAAGTCCGCAGACTGCTGTGTGCTGTGAAATACTGTGTCCCAACCACAAATCCAATCCCACTAGATGGTTGAGTAAGATTCAAATTTTGGATTGGCTCAGTAAATATTAATTCCTGGTGAGGGCATCTGGACCCTAGAAGAAGTTTGAAACTTTGGGGCAGTCAAAATAGAAGACCACAATACACAGAACAAACTTAAATAGAAAGGGAGGAACAGGGGAAGGATGAGAACGCACTATTAGTGCAATTAAAAATGCATTTTGAAAAAGAAAAGGCTTTATCAATTGAGTAATCCTTTCTCAAGTAATCTACGCATTTTGTGTTCTCATTCCAAAGAGGAATTCCAAATTTGCAATCAATGGAAAGAAGCAGAGGCAAATGTTGACCTGAAAAAAAATTGTATCACGAGTTGCTTCAGAATCATCGAACAAAGTAGAGTAATTGTCTGAGGTTAGAACCTTGAGCCATTTTAATGCCTTAAACCTCAACACTGTTCACTCTTCCACCATGGGCCATGTTGTGTTCACGAGAGATTTATGAGGACTAACACAAATTCAGCTCAAGATGCTCTTTGAGTTCACACTTTGTAGTTCATTATTAAAAGACTGTTGTAAGAAATGTGTTTGCAACATTAGAAAACCATTCATTACAATAAATCTGCCCCTTTGTCGGTTGACCTCGATGAATTGATGCACCTTTTCACGCTATCCTCAATCCCTTCTCAGAATAATATTCATTGTTCCTTGAATCCGTTCATGGTGTTGGCAACAAAGGATTTTCCTGTTCATTTATTGCACAAAGCAGGATGTGTGTCACCTTGGTTTCTCCTGTGGATCAGGTGGTTTGGGATTTGAGTTTACATTCTAAATGCCAATCCATCCCAATCCTGAGGAAGTGTTAGGTTGTTGGGGGGACTGTCCATTGGATGAGTTTTAAAATAGATATCCTGTTCCAGTGGTTTAGGTGGATGCTTCAGATCCTCTGTTCATGGAAGAGTTGCAAGTTTTTCCAGGAGCCTGGCCAAAACCCTTCCTAAACCAATATTTCCAAAAAGGCGATTGGCTGGCCATTCTTTTAAAGGATGTTTGTGGGATCTTAATGGTGCCTGACGTCAAGGCCTAATGAGTCAATACTTCCTCAGTGCAGTATTAACAAAACCAGAAGGCAGTTTCGTAGCTCTTTCCAACACCTGTGCCTTTCTCTAATCTGCGTCACTGTTCTCTTGGGTAGAATCTAGTTCAGTTTTGTGTTGAGCTTCTTAACGTCACATACGGCATTCACTGCTATTGCTCAACACTTTTAAAGGAATAACATCACTGATCTTCTGCATGAATATCCCTCACCTCACATTCTTCTGTCTTGTAAACGTTTGTCCACATCCACAGTTCCTATCCTCCTTGGGTCACCCATGGAATCAACAACATTTCCATCCCTGAAACCCCCAACATTCAATAACTCTAGCTCCCTCTGTCTCTACAATTTCAGTCATAAATTACTTCACTTTCCTGTTCCTTGACATGTCTTCAAATTCTCCGATAAATAAAATCTTTGGCCATTTCTTTAGTCTCCCCCTGCATCTCCAAATATATACCCCTTCCTGATTGGTGCACATCACTATGTTAACCACTCTGAAACAATCTGAGGACCATTACCCAATCAGCAAGTTGTTTCTGTAATAAAATCAGAATGACCTGTTCAAATGAATGATTATAAATATGTATTCCGATCTTATCGGATTCTTGTCTGCTTCCTTTCTGCAAAGCAGGCACAGCAGGAGTGTGAGATGTTTCTCTGTCAGTCCCGTTCAATGCAGGGAGCCGATTGAAGTTGGCAAAAATAAACAACGTCAATTTTGACAAAAAGCCATCCAGACTCTCCACAGATACTGTCAGACCTGCTGAGATTGTTGAACATTTTCTGTTCTTGTGACAACATCAGTATATTGATAAGTGAATAAACTGACTTCATATACTGCATATTTCAGTGCTACCATTGTTTGTTTTTTTCCAGTTTGCCAGAATCCAATTCTATCTATTCACTGGTGCTGAGTTCTTTATGAAGTTAAACAGATGCCAATTACCACATCACAAACATAGCCAGCAACTCCCTTTGGCACTTTGAGAGTTTGGCTCAAGATGATGTCTGTGATCAAAGTGATGACATTGATTGTCCTTCTATATAGCACCTCACTAACACAAGGGGCTTACCTTGGGGTTGAGTTGAGAATTAACATGATTCACCCAACTTGGAGACAAAGCAGATGTGAGCACAGCAACGCGGGAGCATTCTAATTAGGGGCCTTTGGTTTTCCTATGGTCAGGCCTAACTTTCATCTTGTTATAGACTTTAGAATTTTGCAAGTCAGTGTTAATTATATTTCTGTCTAGGCTTGTAAAGGTCAAGGTTACTTGAAATACAGGGAAATAATTGAGCTCTGTATGTGCTACCTATACAGGTATAGGGCATTGCAAGGCCCCTTAAAATCCCAAAATGGTACCCGCCCGTTTACAAATAAAGATGATCTGAGTTCTTCTCTGAGCCTACGACTAACGTCAACCCAACTTACACCTCTCATGGACACATACTTATGACAGGGAGTGTATCAGATGCAAATTTGCGAAGGATGGGCTTGCAGCAGCACCACCATGCCACAATGCTGATTTAACACAAGCTCTGCCACTCCAACCTACACCAGAACACAAGAAATAGGAACAGGAAGACCGTATGGCCAGTCGAACCTGCTCCACCATCGTGTCTTCATGTTGCATTGCTAAACACGTGTTCAACAGTATGGAGACCCCTATCCACTCCCAACCAGTGCTTTTTAAAGGGATCAGCATCTACTTAGCTAAGTTGTGTAGTTGCTGGATTATTTCCTCTGATTGCTGTATTCCTCGTACCTGCTCAATGTTTCCCTCATCTGGAGGGAGTGACGTGGCCATTGTTACAATATTGGCCAGAATTTCCTGCCCACTATTTATAGTGAATTGAAGGCAGTGGCACAAACCAATTGCTTCGTGAGCGTGACTGGGAGAATGAACAGAGGTTACGCAGAGAATAACAAGTTTCTCAAAGAGGGAGGAGAAAAAGGGGGTTAGGAACTTTCAACAATGTCCCTTCCCATAAAGGCCGACACTGTCTCCTCCATTGGGGTTAAAATATGCAGTTATACCTCTTCCCTCCAGCAACCTGATAATTCATGCTGTACGCGGTTATTTGCCACCTTCTGCAAGGAAGAGAGCGGTATGTCAGGTAAAGGTGTGAATTTGATTTGGATGATGCATGAGTCATGTTTGAATAGGTGTCAGTGAGTGCAAGCTCACTATCTGTGAGAGGGTGAGGTGAAACAGATGTATGTTGGGTATGAGTCCTTGTGGATAGCGATTGTTGGTGGGCGAATGATGGGCATGTGGTGAATTGGGTGGTGTCTGGGGTTGGTGATGCTGTTGGTGGGATATTGTTATGAGCAGAGAGGGTTTAAACACACTGTGCCGAGACACAGGGCCCTGACCAATGGGGGCCCAATGCTGGCTGGTGCACTGGAATTCAATCAGAGCCTGATTATTCTGCATTTGCTCACTGAGACTGTCAGCAGGCAATGCATCAGGCTCTGATTGGTGGGAAAACATTGCTCATGACCATACGGATGGTTAACTTGTGTTGTACATGTGAGCAGGCTTGAGAATCGACCCAGCAATAATGATGCTTGGGGTGGAAGAGTGTGAGAGTGTGTGAGGGGCGTTGGCCAGGTTTGACATGCAGAGAGGGAGAGTGTGTCTGGGTCAGGTTGCGTTTTGGAGGAAGGAAGAGTTTATGATGGGATTGGGGATTTATATTTCATAGTGCAATATTCACAATGAGCCTGGCACCACTCTGCAGCCACAGTCAACCTCCCCTTCAGAGGCACAGGCCAGCTTTAAAATGCAGATTGGGCTCTCTGCTGATGTGTTCAGTCAGTGAACAATGTCAGGGGGAGCACTGGATAGACAACCAGCTATCACAGGAACAAACAGGCAGCACCAAGTTACTGATCAGCCTGCAGCACAATCAATAGGAACGCGTTAATCACAATACCTGCTTCTGTTTTAGGGGTTTAACTTCAATCCCAATTACTTCAAGTTAACAGGGTTGTCAAACTGAATGAAACTAATTCATTTTTGTCACAGTGATGTTAGTTGAAGACAGTCCTGGTGAAAAAACCCACAAATGAAATGCAATAATGATCCAAATCGGGAAGATTCCCTTGCAGCAGAATGTTGTCATGCAGATCCACACTGGTCCACACACTCAGTGAAACACAGACCCACCCAACTCCCTCACTCACACACACACACCCAACTCCCTCACTCACACCCACCCACCCAACTCCCTCACACACACACAGACCCACCCAACTCCCTCACACACACCCACCCAACTCCCTCACACACCCCCACCCACCCAACTCCCTCACTCACACACACACACACCCACCCAACTCCCTCACACACACACACACACACCCACCCAACTCCCTCACTCACACACACACACCCAACTCCCTCACACACACACAGACCCACCCAACTCCCTCACACACACCCACCCAACTTCCTCACACACCCCCACCCACCCAACTCCCTCACTCACACACACACACACCCACCCAACTCCCTCACACACCCCCACCCACCCAACTCCCTCACACACACCCACCCAACTCCCTCACACACACACAGACCCACCCAACTCCCTCACACACACCCACCCAACTTCCTCACACACCCCCACCCACCCAACTCCCTCACTCTCACACACACACCCACCCAACTCCCTCACACACCCCCACCCACCCAACTCCCTCACTCACACACACACACACCCACCCAACTCCCTCACACACCCCCACCCACCCAACTCCCTCACACACCCCCACCCACCCAACTCCCTCACACACACACAGACCCACCCAACTCCCTCACACACACCCACCCAACTCCCTCACACACCCCCACCCACCCAACTCCCTCACTCACACACACACACACCCACCCAACTCCCTCACACACCCCCACCCACCCAACTCCCTCACACACACACACCCAACTCCCTCACACACCCCCACCCACCCAACTCCCTCACTCACACACACACACACCCAACTCCCTCACTCACACCCACCCACCCAACTCCCTCACTCACACAGACCCACTCAACTCCCTCACTCACTCACACGCACCCAACTCCCTCACACACACCCACCCACCCAACTCCCTCACACACCCCCACCCACCCAACTCCCTCACTCACACACCCCCACCCACCCAACTCCCTCACACACCCCCACACACCCAACTCCCTCACTCACACAGACCCACCCAACTCCCTCACTCACACCCACCCACCCACCCAACTCCCTCACTCACACCGACCCACCCAACTCCCTCACTCACACCGACCCACCCAACTCCCTCTCACACACCCACCCACCCAACTCCCTCACACACACACCCCCACCCACCCAACTCCCTCATTCACTCACACACACACACCCAACTCCCTCACTCACACCCACCCACCCACCCAACTCCCTCACTCACACAGACCCACCCAACTCCCTCACTCACACCCACCCACCCAACTCCCTCACTCACACAGACCCACCCAACTCCCTCACTCACACACACCCACCCAACTCCCTCACTCACACACCCCCACCCACTCAACTCCCTCACTCACTCACACCCACCCAACTCCCTCACACACACCCACCCACCCAACTCCCTCACACACCCCCACCCACCCAACTCCCTCACTCACACACCTCCACCCACCCAACTCCCTCACACACCCCCACCCACCCAACTCCCTCACTCACACAGACCCACCCAACTCCCTCACTCACACCCACCCACCCACCCAACTCCCTCACTCACACAGACCCACCCAACTCCCTCACTCACACCCACCCACCCAACTCCCTCACTCACACAGACCCACCCAACTCCCTCACTCACACACACCCACCCAACTCCCTCACTCACACACACACACACCCAACTCCCTCTCACACACCCACCCACCCAACTCCCTCACTCACACACACACACCCACCCAACTCCCTCACTCACACACACACACACCCAACTCCCTCTCACACACCCACCCACCCAACTCCCTCACTCACACCCACCCACCCAACTCTCTCACTCACACACACACACCCACCCAACTCCCTCACTCACACACACACACCCACCCAACTCCCTCACACACACCCACCCAACTCCCTCACTCACACACACCCACCCAACTCCCTCACTCTCTCTCCCTCGCACACACAGACCCACTCTCTCTCCCTCACACACACACACACAGACCCACTCTCTCTCCCTCACACACACATACCCACTCTCTCTCCCTCACACACACACACACACACACACACAGACCCACTCTCTCTCCCTCGCACACACATACCCACTCTCTCTCCCTCGCACACACATACCCACTCTCTCTCCCTTGCCCCCACAGACCCACTCTCTCTCCCTCGCACACACAGACCCACTCTCTCACCCTCACACACACACACATACACAGACCCTCTCTCTCTCCCTTGCCCACACAGACCCATTCTCTCTCCCTCGCACACACACACACAGACCCACTCTCTCACCCTCACACACACACACACACAGATCCACTCTCTCTCCCTCACACACACACACACTCGCACACAGACCCACTCTCTCTCCCTCACACACACACACACACACAGACCCACTCTCTCTCCCTCGCACGCAGACACAGACCCACTCTCTCTCCCTCACACTCACACACACAGACCTACTCTCTCTCCCTCACACAAGCACATACAGACCCACTCTCTCTCCCTCGCACACACAGACCCACTCTCTCTCCCTCACACACACAGACCCACTCTCTCTCCCTCACACACACAGACCCACTCTCTCTCCCTCACACACACACACACAGACCCACTCTCTCTCCCTCACACACACAGACCCACTCTCTCTCCCTCACACACTGAGACCCACTCTCTCTCCCTCGCACACACACACAGACCCACTCTCTCTCCCTCGCCCACACAGACCCACTCTCTCTCCCTCACACACACACACACAGACCCACTCTCTCTCCCTCACACACACACACACAGACCCACTCTCTCTCCCTCGCACACACAGACCCACTCTCTCTCCCTCGCACACACAGACCCACTCTCTCTCCCTCACCCACACACACACAGACGCAATCTGTCTCCCTCACACACACACAGACCCACTCTCTCTCCCTCACACACACAGACCCACTCTCTCTCCCTCGCACACACAGACCCACTCTCTCTCCCTCGCACACACAGACCCACTCTCTCTCCCTCGCACACACAGACCCACTCTCTCTCCCTCGCACAAACAGACCCACTCTCTCTCCCTCACCCACACACACACACACACACACACATACAGACGCAATCTCTCTCCCTCACACACACACAGACCCACTCTCTCTCCCTCACCCTCACAGACCCACTCTCTCTCCCTCACCCACACAGACCCACTCTCTCTCCCTCACCCACACACACACAGACCCACTCTCTCTCCCTCACACACACAGACCCACTCTCTCTCCCTCACCCACACACACACACACAGACCCACTCTCTCTCCCTCGCACACACAGACCCACTCTCTCTCCCTCGCACACACAGACCCACTCTCTCTCCCTCACACACACACACACACACAGACCCACTCTCTCTCCCTCGCACACACAGACACACTCTCTCTCCCTCACCCACACACACACAGACCCATTCTCTCTCCCTCACCCACACAGACCCACTCTCTCTCCCTCGCACACACAGACCCACTCTCTCTCCCTCACCCACCCACACACACACAGACCCACTCTCTCTCCCTCACACACACAGACCCACTCTCTCTCCCTCACCCACACACACACACACAGACCCACTCTCTCTCCCTCGCACACACAGACCCACTCTCTCTCCCTCGCACACACAGACCCACTCTCTCTCCCTCACCCACACAGACCCACTCTCTCTCCCTCGCACACACAGACCCACTCTCTCTCCCTCACCCACACAGACCCACTCTCTCTCCCTCGCACACACAGACCCATTCTCTCTCCCTCGCACACACAGACCCACTCTCTCTCCCTCACCCACACAGACCCACTCTCTCTCCCTCGCACACACAGACCCATTCTCTCTCCCTCACCCACACAGACCCACTCTCTCTCCCTCACCCACACAGACCCACTCTCTCTCCCTCACCCACACAGACCCACTCTCTCTCCCTCGCACACACAGACCCACTCTCTCTCCCTCGCACACACAGACCCACTCTCTCTCCCTCACACACACAGACCCACTCTCTCTCCCTCGCACACACAGACCCACTCTCTCTCCCTCGCACACACAGACCCACTCTCTCTCCCTCGCACACACAGACCCACTCTCTCTCCCTCACACACACAGACCCACTCTCTCTCCCTCGCACACACAGACCCACTCTCTCTCCCTCGCACACACAGACCCACTCTCTCACCCTCACACACACACACACACACACATACAGACGCAATCTCTCTCCCTCACACACACACAGACCCACTCTCTCTCCCTCACCCACACAGACCCACTCTCTCTCCCTCACCCACACAGACCCACTCTCTCTCCCTCACACACACAGACCCACTCTCTCTCCCTCACACACACAGACCCACTCTCTCTCCCTCACACACACAGACCCACTCTCTCTCCCTCGCACACACACACCCACACAGACCCACTCTCTCTCCCTCACCCACACAGACCCACTCTCTCTCCCTCACACACACAGACCCACTCTCTCTCCCTCACACACACAGACCCACTCTCTCTCCCTCACACACACAGACCCACTCTCTCTCCCTCACACACACACACAGACCCACTCTCTCTCCCTCGCACACACAGACCCACTCTCTCTCCCTCGCACACACAGACCCACTCTCTCTCCCTCACACACACACACACAGACCCACTCTCTCTCCCTCACACACACACACAGACCCACTCTCTCTCCCTCACACACACAGACCCACTCTCTCTCCCTCACACACACAGACCCACTCTCTCTCCCTCGCACACACAGACCCACTCTCTCTCCCTCACACACACAGACCCACTCTCTCTCCCTCGCACACACAGACCCACTCTCTCTCCCTCACACACACAGACCCACTCTCCCTCCCTCACACACACAGACCCACTCTCTCTCCCTCACCCACACAGACCCACTCTCCCTCCCTCACACACACAGACCCACTCTCTCTCCCTCACCCACACAGACCCACTCTCTCTCCCTCACACACACACACAGACCCACTCTCTCTCCCTCACACACACAGACACAGACCCACTCTCTCTCCCTCACCCACACACACACACAGACCCACTCTCTCTCCCTCACACACACACACAGACCCATTCTCTCTCCCTCACACACACAGACCCACTCTCTCTCCCTCACCCACACAGACCCACTCTCTCTCCCTCACCCACACAGACCCACTCTCCCTCCCTCACACACACAGACCCACTCTCTCTCCCTCACACACACACACAGACCCACTCTCTCTCCCTCACACACAGAGACACAGACCCACTCTCTCTCCCTCGCACACACAGACCCACTTTCTCTCCCTCACCCACACACACAGACCCATTCTCTCTCCCTCACACACACAGACCCACTCTCTCTCCCTCGCACACACACACACACAGACCCACTCTCTCTCCCTCACCCACACAGACCCACTCTCTCTCCCTCACACACACACACAGACCCACTCTCTCTCCCTCACACACACAGACACAGACCCACTCTCTCTCCCTCGCACACACAGACCCACTTTCTCTCCCTCACCCACACACACAGACCCATTCTCTCTCCCTCACACACACAGACCCACTCTCTCTCCCTCGCACACACACACACACAGACCCACTCTCTCTCCCTCACCCACACAGACCCACTCTCTCCCTCGCACACACAGACCCACTCTCTCTCCCTCCCTCACACACACACACACAGACCCACTCTCTCTCCCTCACCCACACAGACCCACTCTCTCTCCCTCGCACACACACACACACACACACACTGGTTGTGATCGAATGGCCTCATTGTGCCCGACTCAGTGAAGCGATGAGTTTGTGAAATCTTGGGAGACGCTTCCCGCGAGATTTACAATGCTCGGGGCACCTCGTGAGATGTAACGAGATCTTATGCGATATCGCGATCTGGATGTCGCCCTCACTGGGCAGGTCCAGATTTGCATATTTATACGAGCCGTAGGCTTCACTTAAATATGTCAGCGGCAGAGTCTCCGCAGGGCCCAGTTCGAACGTCCACAACTGGGAGATCTCGCCACAAATGAGAACCATGTGTTACGGCACTTGGGAGGGGGTGGGGGATCTCCCATGTGATCGGTGCCCCCCCCCCCCCCCCCCCCCCTCCCGGCGGTCAGGTTCTGGGCAGGGTGGTACCTTGGCACCCCTATGTTACCTGGGCACCTTGGAAATGCCAGGCTGGCAGTGCCGAGGCTCCCGGGTGCCAGGACTGGGCCCGGGGTGCACTGCCCCTATGAGGTGGGGTGTGGCGGACGACTCAAGGACCCCTAATCCATAGATTGGAGCGTTGGAGGGTCTGGAGGCTGCAGTGGGGGTGGGGGATGGTCAAGAGATTGAGCTGGGATTTAAAGTTGTTATGTAAGTGTGGCCCCAGTGGGACAATCACTGCAGAGCCCCCCCCCCCTCCCCCAAAAAGACAGAGCCCTATTTGTTAGGGGGATCGTTCTCAGCGCTGCAGACTCCGAGAAACATCCAACTATTCACATACACAACGGGACTCTCTTTCTGCTAAATCGCGTCACCTCTCTCACTCCTGTTCTCTTTCCCACATACACACACATACAGACCCTATCTCTCACACTTTCTCTCTCTCACACTCACTCACGCACTCTCTCACACTCACTCACTTTCTCTCTCACACTCACTCACTTTCTCTCTCTCACACAAACACCCGCCCTCTCTCTTCCATTTTTTCTATCTTAATGAGCATGTGACCTGATGGCATTTTACACAAGTGTCTCAGTGTGCCAATGGAGAGATCTTCCATTGTGACCTGAACAGATGCACAGTCAGCACTACGCGCGTCCTCGTACATCAGTCACTGCAGGTAAGCATGCAGGTGCAGCAGGCGGTAAAGAAGGCGAATGGTATGTTGGCCTTCATTGCGAGAGGTTTCGAGTACAGGAGCAGGGATGTGTTGCTGCAATTATACAGGGCCTTGGTGAGGCCACACCTGGAATATTGTGCACAGTTTTGGTCCCCTTCTCTGAGGAAGGATGTTCTTGCTCTCGAGGGAGAGCAGCGAAGGTTTACCAGACTGATTCCAGGGACGGCAGGACTGATGTATGAGGAGATATTGGATCGGTTAGGATTATATTTGCTGGAGTTCAGAAGAATGAGGGGGCTGCATCTCATAGAAACCTATAAAATTCTAACAGGACTGGACAGGGTAGATGCAGGAAGGATGTTCCCGATGGTGGGTGTGTCCAGAACCAGGGGTCACAGTCTGAGGATGCGGGGTAGACCATTTCGGACAGAGATGAGGAGAAATTTCTTCAGTCGGCCAGTGGAACTCATTATCACAGAAAGTAGTTGAGACTAAAACATTTCAAGAAGCAGTTAGATACAGCACTTGGGACGAAGGGAATCAATGGATATGGGTGAAGCAGGATTAGGCTATTGAGTTGCATGATCAGCCATGATCATAATGAATGCGGAACGGGCTTGAAGGACTGAATGGCCTCCTTCTGCTCCTATTTTCTGTGTTTCTATAGCTCTGGTCTGCCAGTTTCACATTGTTCTGTTGTTATTGGTCTAGAGTAACACCATTGACTGGTGTAATGTCACGTGTTACACAATGATGTCATGGGAGCATTTTGTGGACTTTTGTGGAGTCCCTGTTTGAGCGGCAACTTGTAAATAAATCTCTTGCACCACAAATCTGGAGTGTGCCACCTCTCTTTGTGGCTACAGCAAAGAATAGAACACCTCCAATAACTCCAGCCTGAGTTAAGTGGCTGCTGCCAGAGTCCCAGATTGACACCATCAGTGAGGGTTATATAGTCCCAGATTGGCACCATCAGCGAGGGTTACATAGTCCCAGATTGGCACCATCAGCGAGGGTTACATAGTCCCAGACTGGCATCATCAGTGAGGGTTACATAGTCCCAGACTGGCATCATCAGCGAGGGTTACATAGTCCCAGACTGGCATCATCAGCGAGGGTTACATAGTCCCAGATTGGCATCATCAGCGAGGGTTACATAGTCCCAGACTGGCATCATCAGCGAGGGTTACATAGTCCCAGACTGGCATCATCAGCGAGGGTTACATAGTCCCAGACTGGCATCATCAGCGAGGGTTACATAGTCCCAGACTGGCATCATCAGCGAGGGTTACATAGTCCCAGACTGGCATCATCAGCGAGGGTTACATAGTCCCAGACTGGCATCATCAGCGAGGGTTACATAGTCCTAGACTGGCATCATCAGCGAGGGTTACATAGACCCAGATTGGCATCATCAGCGAGGGTTACATAGTCCCAGACTGGCATCATCAGCGAGGGTTACATAGTCCCAGACTGGCATCATCAGCGAGGGTTACATGTTGTTCACAGAAGATGAAACCTGTCACAGCAGGGACCAAACTAATCATTCAGCTTCTTTTTTCTTTGGTTAGAACTAGTCTTAAGCTTTAAGGTGACTTTGCCATATGCACAGTTCCATGGTTTACAGTGAGCCTTCATTAGGAAACAAAGTGACTATGAAGCTATTTACTGATGTTTGGACTATTACAAACAGTAATGAGTTTCTCTTTGAAGTATTTTCATCCAGGGTGAGATTTACCAGTGGATTACTAGTTGCGTCTGTGTGTTTGTAGATGGGGTTTCCTTTAGAAATCGGTATATTTAGCAGTTGTTCCACATCCCTAATGAACACCTTTAAACATCTTTAATTCTGGCTCTGTGTTCTCAACTCCCTGTGTTTAGCTGTGTAATATTGATAGCTACAAACGTTTTTACAATGGTTAAAAGGCTTCTTAAAACAATATTATGCTTGTAAAGAAAAATTCTGGTGATGCTCAACATTCCTTTAAACAATAGCTTTGCTGAAAATGGCTGTTTTTTAGCTGAAGGTGACCTGTTGTAACCTTATAGAAGCTTTTTGTGTTTTTGTTCTTTTTGCTGGAATTCCTGGTTGCTGTAGGCTAAACCGTTCCGTCTCCATGCACTTTCCAGCCCACACAAACTAACCTGCTTTTATTTACATTCAGTGAACATCTCAGTTCTTCACTGGATTGCCTGGTTTGGACTGATTAGAATAAACAATCTCATTTTTGTCTCTCACTTCATTCCTGCGCGTGAGAAGTACAGAATATCACAGCGGGTAGAATGAACTCAGACCAGCTCCTTCTGCAAAATATTTGTCAAGTAAAGAAATGGTGTTTTTTTTCTTCTATTTTTTCTGCTGTCCAACTGCCGAATACACAGTTAAGCAAAGTCAATGTAGCTGGTAATCTAATTCATTAGTCACAGAGAGAGACTGTGTGTGTGTGTGTGTGTGTGTGTGAATGAAAGAATGAGGCAGAGAGAGCAAGTTCATATCTACATACAACTATTGTCTCTGTGTCATATTAAAGGATTTAATTTGAGCCCACAGCCCCAGGCAGAAAAGTTATGGGGATTAGGGAAAAGTGTGGGAACTACCAAAATTGATGATTTGTTTAATTTGAATATCATAACGCCACAATGGAATAACTGAAAAGAAATGCTGATTGCACTGTGCAGTACAGACAGAGGTTAAATGATTAAAATCCAACCGATGAGGATTAGTTCTTGTGAGAAGCATGAATCATCTATACTCGTTCTTGTTAAAGTGTAAAACAATAATTCATTTATTCCACAGAGATGTCAATAAATTATGTTTTATTATTTTCATTTAGGAAATTATGCACCTGATAAACAGCTGCCTTCCTTCATCCCAGCTTTCGGAAACAATCGCAGCTAGTTTAATTGAACTGATATCCTGAAAGGGGTGTCCTTTGAAAGCTGTAGGAACTAAACTATTCCCTCCTCTCTCTCTCTCTCTCTCTCCCTCCACACAGCTTTGGCTGTTCTTAGTCAATGCTGCAGTAAGAAGGGAGGAATGAGATGAATCCTGGTTTGCTCCTCCATTGTCAGTGAGGCTTTAGAGCAGAGAGAAAAGGACTCTGCCCACAGAGATCGTCATTTACTGCCTTCAGTGAAGGAAAGTGCAGGCTCCTTACGCCTGCCTGCAGTCAATGAAGTGAAGCCACGGAGCCAGATTAGCCTTAGCCAGTAGCTAAAAGGAGCAGAGTAAATAAAAGGCGTTCAGCAAGAACAGCGTTGCCGTGTTCAAAAGCTTTATGTTCCCACAGAAAAAAAGCTTCACAGTTGTACCTCATAATCTGGCCTCTAGCCTGGGTATGGTCATTAAACTGGGTGTGTAGAGATTATTCCACTTGACTGGTGGAATGAGCAGTTGTTGGAAGAGAAACCTGCTGGTAGAGGCTGGCGCAGCCTTTTGCATCCACACTGACTTTATTCACCTGTCACCTGCAGGTTCTAGGCTTCCTTTGGCTGTGTGAGGTTTCTAGTCCAGAGACACTTCACTGAATCTTCACAGAAACAAGCTGCAAGCCATGGGCTGGCTCTTTGGAATTCTCGGACTCTGCTCCAGTCTGCTGCTTCCTGCTGTGGTCAACTGTCAGAACGGGAAGAACAATGTTCCAAGATTGAAGCTCACTTACAAAGGTAATCCATTCTCCTCCCTTCTACCCTTTCCTTCTCTCTGATTCTTCTTTATTTCCCATTCCTCACTGTAAAACCATTCCTTTTCGTTTGTGTAACTGTTCACTTTGCATTGTATATTTTTCTGTTTTTTTTGGTTCAATTTTGTTAAGAGTAATTTGTGTATTTAATCTGATATTTTACTGGGAAAATCCTTATCTTTCTGCTGTTAACGCCTTTAAAAGGTGCAGTTACATGATGTTTAGAATTGTACAGATTGAAAAAAATTAATTTCTGTTGACAGTGCAGTTGGCTGTGTTAAAATTGATTTAATTTTGTGATGGATTTTAAAACGTTTATTTAGGACAAGTTCTGATCGACATTGTTCAGTGGCTGGGCAAAATGTTAAAATAAGATGTTGTTTATTGATTGATTTTTCTTGATCCATGGGCTAACAACCCTGTTCTGGAGCTGCCATATTGTTCACACAAACAGAAAATAAAATATTGCATATCCTAAATTTGTTACTCAAATGTGAGTTCACCTTGGGTCCAGTTGAATGGCTAACCTGATAGTTACACAGTTTTGTTTAAAGTTGTGTTGCAGTGTTTGGTAATCGTCATTTTCACTGAAAAATAGATGGAATTGGAGAATGCACTCTCAAAACAGCAGTTAAAAACTCATAAAATTTCCAGAATTTCAAATAATAAAAAGAAAATTTGATTTATTCAGTCACCACAAACCAGTGACTCTAAACAGTCAGAATGTGAATGGTGAATATCTCAGAATTTCAGTCTACTCCATTCACTGGGAATCAATGTTTTCATCATTAGTCTTGTCCAGAGTTGACCTGGACCAGGATATACATGAAGAAGGGAGTCACAAATGCACAGGTAAATCTTGAGTCAATTCCACCTTGAATCTATTTCACCTCCTCAGAATTTAAAGACAATTTAACATTTTATACTCCAGAAGTTCCAGGTGCAATATCTATGCATTTTCACCCTGATAAAACTGTCTCCTTTATTAGCAAAAATGTAAATGCATAAAAACATATGAATGCCATTCTGCCCATGTGAAGTGAGGTTTTAGGACTGGGACTATAGCAAATCAGTATAGGAACTCTACTTTCCACAACTCTGAATCAGCACACACCAAATGTAATAATGCCGATGTGCTCTTATTTGGTGATATTTTAAAATCTTTGTTTGTAATCCATTAAATGAAGGGCTTTAATGGTAATGTAAACATGTTACAGTGGTTTATCCCTGACCAAGAACAATGTTGTGCCTTGCATTCACACGAGCTGTGGGAAATGCAGAGTAATGAAGCATGAAGATGTTCCTGCAGGTATGATGTTAAACTGAGGGCTGCCTCTTCAGGTGATGGCATAATTCCCCTGCCCAACATCCAACCCGCAACATCCGACAGCCTGACTGTTCAGAGTAATGTGGTTTGTGGGGTCGTAGTTAGTGTGGAATAGCTGCTGCCTTTTGCCGTGTACCTGCAGTGCAAAAGGTCATTTATTATGTGGCATATTTGTCTCATTTTAACACAATGATAGAATGGGCTGGAAATGGAAAGACTTTGTTTCCCTCGATTAGATTTTTTTCCATGGTGTGTTTGAACAGCGCACACACTGTTTTCAGTAACGGCAGGCAGCAACATTGTTTTCACTGAACTCCAGCTCCAGCTAACAGTGGAGTTACAGTTAAATCTGAACGCGTTGAAGCAGATTTTGCCTTGGCTTTAGTTAGTCTTACACCAAAGGAGAATTGACTATAGCCAGTTTGGCATTCCTTCCTCACCATTACATCTCCTTTCAAACAAATATTGATTCTGCATTTTTTTAAATTACAAATTCAGTAAGCCAAGCATACAGTTTTTCTTCTTCCATTTTATTGGCGCAAATACCACAGTTTAACTTGTAATATAGCTTGATTACAGGGTTCTTGAATGTAAGCAGAGCAGATTCAAGAGGAAGTTCAAGGGCGGCCCGGTGGCTACCTCACAGCACCAGGGACCCGGGTTTGATTCCGTGTGCGGAGTCTGCACGTTCTCCCTGTGTCTGCGGGTTTCCTCCGGGTGCTCCGGTTTCCTCCCACAGTCCTAAGATGTGCAGGTTAGGTGGATTGGCCGTGCTAAATTGCCCCTTAGTGTTCCTTAGATTAGATAGGGTTACTGGGTTATGGGGTGCGGTCCTAGGTAAGGTGCTTTTTCAGAGATTCGGTGCAGACTCGATGGGCTGAATGGCCTCCTGCACTGGAGGGATTCTATGATTCAATGTTGCTGTTCTTCCCTTCCAACTAGGTTGGGCCATGTTACACCTGTCACAAATCCCATTATGTCGGGAAAATCTGGCGCGTGACCCAAAACGGAACTTGTACCTGGCACAAGTCAGTTTGCGATCTTATAGAACATAGAACATAGAACACTACAGCGCAGTACGGGCCCTTCGGCCCTCGATGTTGCGCCGACCTGTGAAACCATCTGAAGCCTATCTGACCTACACTATTCCATTTTCATCCATATGTCTATCCAGTGACCACTTAAATGCCCTTAAAGTTGGCGAGTCTACTACTGTTGCAGGCAAGGCATTCCACACCCCTACTACTCTCTGAGTAAAGAAACTGCCTCTGACATCTGTCCTATATCTCTCACCCCTCAATTTAAAGCTATGTCCCCTCGTGATGGTCATCACCATCCGAGGAAAAAGACTCTCACTGTCCACCCTATCTAACCCTCTGACTATCTTATATGTCTCTATTAAGTCACCTCTCAGCCTTCTCCTCTCTAACGAAAACAACCTCAATTCCCTGAGCCTTTCCTCGTAAGACCTTCCCTCCATACCAGGCAACATCCTAGTAAATCTCCTCTGAACCCTTTCCAAAGCTTCCACATCCTTCCTATAATGTGGTGACCAGAACTGCACGCAGTACTCCAGGTGTGGCCGCACCAGAGTTATGTACAGCTGCAGCATGACCTTGTGGTTCCGAAACTCAATCCCCCTGCTTATAAAGGCTAGCACACCATATGCCTTCTTAACAGCCCTATTAACCTGGGTGGCAACTTTCAGGGATTTATGTACCTGGATGCCGAGATCTCTCTGTTCATCTACACTACCAAGAATCTTGCCATTAGCCCAGTACTCTGCATTCCTGTTACTCCTTCCAAAGTGAACCACCTCACACTTTTCCGCATTAAACTCCATCTGCCACCTCTCAGCCCAGCTCTGCAGCTTATCTATGTCCCTCTGTATCCTATAACATCCTTCAGCACTATCCACAACTCCACCGACCTTCGTGTCATCTGCAAATTTACTAACCCATCCTTCTACACCCTCTTCCAGGTCATTTATAAAAATTACAAACAGCAGTGGCCCCAAAACAGATCCTTGCGGTACACCACTAGTAACTGAACTCCAGGATGAACATTTGCCATCAACCACCACCCTCTGTCTTCTTTCAGCTAGCCAATTACTGATCCAAACCGCTAAATCACCTTCAATTCCATACTTCCTTATTTTCTGCAATAGCCTACCGTGGGGAACCTTATCAAACGCCTTACTGAAATCCATATACACCACATCAACAGCTTTACCCTGATCCACCTGTTTGGTCACCTTCTCAAAAAACTCAATAAGGTTTGTGAGACATGACCTACCCTTCACAAAACCGTGTTGACTATCGCTAATCAACTTGTTCTTTTCAAGATGATTATAAACCCTATCTCTTATAACCTTTTCCAACATTTTACCCACAACCGAAGTAAGGCTCACAGGTCTATAATTACCAGGGTTGTCTCTACTCCCCTTCTTGAACAAGGGGACAACATTTGCTATCCTCCAGTCTTCCGGCACTATTCCTGTCGACAAAGACGACATAAAGATCAAGGACAAAGGCTCAGCAATCTCCTCTTCCTGGGCCCTTCATGCTGATGTGATCCGGATCCCTCCCAGAACGTGTGAGAACCTGACGAGCATGCATTGAATTCATTGCATGTGGAGGGAACAGCAGAGCAGCGACATTCTGGAGGAGAACGTGCCACTTCCTCGGAGTAGGAAGACCAGGAGTGAGGGGAGGGCGAGCCTGCGAAGGACCCAGAAGATGGAGGACATGCAGCAGCCAGGGTGTGACAGCCCAGAGAGATCATGATGGCATCCAGATTCCACACAGCCCTTCCTCTGAAGTTCTCTGACATCTCACCAGTGTCGTGGGCCTGGGTTGTCGATGTGAGTGAGTCATTTGTCATGGCAGGAGGATGATGATGACTCTTTGTGAGGAAGGTTGTGATTCTCCTCAAGTTCGGCTCACATCTGACTCCTGTCTATCTGCTGACTGCATGCTGACTACCAGGCTCCTGTCTGAGTGAGGTCACAGGTACATTTCATTGTCCCACAGAGCAAAGTTCTTTACAGCGGCGAATCATTGCAGTGCCACATTATCCACTCCCTTAACAGTGCCTGACTTCATCCATGTCCATTTTCATTTCACCATGTTCTTGAGGATCTTAGCCATGGACCCCCACCACTCATGCTCAAACATCCTGGGTGGGATTCTCCCTTCTGGGGACTGAGTGCCCACGCCTGCCAGAAAACGGGTGGGAATCACTCTGGAATTTTTCCTAGGCATGTGTCCCTTAGCTCTGGATGCTGGCGGGTCCCTGCAGTTATGCCCACGTGGCCGCGCATGTGCACAGCGGCCAGCGGTGGCCGTCTTCGCGCCGGCCCCCGTGCAACATGGCGGAGCCCTACAGGGGCCCAGCACAGAGGAACATAGGTCCCTCCCGGAATGAGCACACCCGCCGATCGGTAGCCCCCGATCGCGGGCCTGGTCACCGTGGAGGCCCTCACCGGAGTCGGATTCCCCCCGCTCCCCCGCCAGGACGGCCCCCGCAGCCAGAACGCAAAGGTCCGGCCAGGTGTGACCACATGTGAACCACGCCGGCGAGACTCAGCGGGCACTCGGCCCGTCAAGCGCGGAGAATCGCTGCGGTGGCCACTTTCAACGGCCCCTGTCCGGCGCCGCATTGATCACCTGCGCATGGCTGGCGGCGTTTCTCCGGTCACGGGAGGATTGCGTGCCAGCGTGGGAGCCTATTTTGCGCTGTGCCTATCCCTGCTCCGAGCATGATTTTGGCGCGGAATGTCAGAGAATCACGCCCCCATCCCAGGCTTTCCTCTGCAGTGTTGGCCTGAGTGCCACCTATCACCACCAACATCTCCTGTGACTGAAGGCCTTGGGACTCCGCCTTTCAACCTTGCTGTTGCAGGAATGTCGCTGACCAGCTGTCCTGGATTTCTTGGAGTAATCAAAGGTCCTGAGGGGGCTCCGAATGGCCCAGCCTCATCAGATGGTGATCGTGCAAGACAAACAACATGGGGTCAGTAATTGGAAAGGACAAGGTGCTGGGTAACTCACTGGAAACAGGTTATATGGATGAAGGTGCAGTGAATCCTGACCATACTCTCAGTCAGTCCCGGCCCACTCCTGGACCTCCCCCACAATCTCCATAGCCCATTGCTCATAAACCCCATCTACTCCCTCTTACTCTGAGCGACCTTCTCCTGCGGGGGCACCAAGAGGATATTGTGAGCCGGACGCCTCATGGATTGAGGGTCCGTGGCATCGTGCCTGGACAGGAGGGGTTGTGATGAGGAGTGTCAGCGTGTTCTGAGGAAGGTGCTGGGGGCTTGCTTGTTGGTAGGGTGCAAGGTGGCAGTGAATTAATTAATGGTGACATTTCAGGGGTGGAAGGTGGGAACTGACCCTTGCAATTCGTAGGAGATCATTCTTGTTTTTACATTGGGTATCGGCCCTGCTGGTCAGGCTGCAGGCACTGATCCCAGCTGCCTCGGCATGCCAGGTGGAGTGGTCACGTGACTTTGGGGTCCTCTACCCCCATGGGGGTACAGGCCCCACCTCTCCACACATCTGGAATTCTGTTCTGGTCTCCCTCCAGGAAGTGAGGAGCGGTTCTCTGTGCTGCCATCCTCCTGGTTTGACTGGGAGTGGTTATATGCAGCTCCCCTTTGTTAGCACTGCACAGCTCAATCCCACGTCAGGTAATTCAGATGCTTGGGGCCACCAGCTCGATTTGATTCATGTGGGAACGTGTGCAAAGATCACATTCAGTTTCGCACCAGCTGAGCCAACAGGAATCGCACCGCCTTTTGCACAATAAATGATAATAATAATAAACTTTATTGTCACAAGTAGGCTTACATTAACACTGCAAAGAAGTTACTGTGAAAAGCCCCTAGTCGCCACATTCCGCCGCCTGTTTGGGTACACAGAGGGAGAACTCAGAATGTCCAATTCACCTAACAGCACGTCTTTTGGGACTTGTGGGAGGAAACCGGAGCACCCGGAGGAAACCCACGCAGACACGGGGAGAACGTGCATACTCCACACAGACAGTAACCCAAGCTGGGAATCAAACCCAGGCCCCTGGCACGGTGATGCAGCAGTGCTAACCACTGTGCCACCATCCCACCCCATTTTTGTGAAAATTCCGCCATTGGCCTCCCTCCTATTTCTTTAGAACGATCCAGCACAATTTGAGCCATTTGCCTCATTGTGTCTGCGCCTGTTCCTGATAACGGAGAAAATAATTTGCTGCACGATGAGTGTGTATCTCCATTGCCAATCTGCCCCGCTGTTGCTGCCAGCTGGAGGGGTGTCCAGCGCAATTCCTGTGGATGTTTAAATAGTTACTCTGGAGTTAGAACTGATTAAGCGTAATTGTCAGAGTAAAACTGACAGAACCATCTGGAGTTAGCAATTTCAATCACTCCTGTAGGATGGTTCCGTGCCCAGTGCAATTGCCCAGGAGATGTTAGCACTTCTGGGCAATTAGTGGGTAAACTCTTCCGTGGGAAAGTCTGAGCGGGATTCCCAGCACTAATTGCGATGCAGGGGAGCCCGGAGGTTATTGCAGCAATGTTACATTAAACATTAACGCAGTGAAATCAACTCTTTATTAAGGATATCTTTTATATTTCCCAGTGTATTTTTAAAATTAATTTATGGGATGTGTGTCTCGAAGCTCAGCCAGCATTTAGTGCCCATCTCTAATTACCCTTCGGAACATGGTGGTGAGCCGACTTCTTCATCTGTTGCAGTCCACCCACAATGCTGTTAGGGAGGGAGTTCCCAAAATTTGACCCAACAACAGTGAAGGAACGGCTGATTATATTTCCAAATCAAGATGGTGAGTGGCTTCGGGGGATCTTCCAGGTGGGGGGGGTTCCCAGGTATCTGGTGCCCTTGCCCTTTGAGATAGAGGTGGTCGTCGTTTTGGAAGGTGCTGTCGAAAGAACCTTGATGAGTTTGCTGCAGTGAATCTTGTCGAGTCATAGACTCTACAGGTTGCAGATGGATATTTTCCAAGCAATTGTCAATGTCACACTGACATGACCCAATAATTCAGGATGCTGAGAGGTATGGGAAATCTGGGCTTTATTTACTGTGAAATGTAACACTTTGTTAATTCCGATGCCATTACATAGATGACAGGTCACAGTAACTGCATTACCCTACTGCCCCAACCTGGGTCACTACATCTTGACTCCCGATCCTCCATTACCTAAGGGTGGCTGCCACCAACATTGAGGCATTCTTCAATCACACTTTGTAAAAGTAACCACTTCTTACTCTGTGATACTGGGCGAGCCACAGGTCAGATGCAAGATTGTACCCACGTATCAAATATGGGCTTGTCGGAATTTCTACTTAATGGAGTTCTGTTTATGTCCAAGAGTGAAGTATTTTATTGTTTGTTTATGTCTTCAATTTTCATCCAGTAGTCTCCTAATTTCTCCTGAAAATTTTAACTCGGGTGTCCCATAATACCGAACCCACATGCACACCATTGCTGTACTATTTCATTGTGGGGGCGTCACACGCTGACCCATTCCTGACCTCACCAACACTTGCTGCATTGGCAATTAGAGAAAGTCAGGTTATGTTTTCCCTTCTGTAGTAAATAGACAAATAAACCGATGACTGCAGCCTTCTGGCCGTTCCAGGTGAGTTAAGTTAAGGAGCCACAGACCAGGGATTGCACCTTGAGCTGTATCACTCAGCCATTCATGGTGAGTTCACCTTTGTAATTAGACGTCACAATACTTGACTCTGTATCTTATCCGAGTTAGAGTTGGTCTGGATTTTCGCCTAGCTGGGTGGGAGCCGGTTCCGGGATTCCTGACCCCATTCCCTGGTTGACTAATTTTCGGGAATTACTTTAAAGGATGCAGGCTGCTTCCTGTCAGAAACTCTCATCCGGCAATCCAGACCTGGCTGGCCGCATTGCGGAGATATATTTGTCCCCTTAGCAATCTTCATGGAGTTGGGCCAGGCTTTTAAAGAATTGTGGTTCACAGCCTCCCAGAGCATTGGTGAACTCTAGTCTACATGAGGAGACCCTTTAAACAGTAAGTTCAAATGCTCTCTATGCCAAGCACGGTAGCACAAGTGATTAGAACTGTGGCTTCACAGCGCCGGGGTCACTGGTTTAATTCCCCTCTGGGTCACTGTCTGTGCGGAGTCTGCCCGTTCTCCCTGTGTGTGTGTGGGTTTCCTCTGGGTGCTCAGGTTTCCTCCCACAGTCCAAAGTTGTGCAGGTTAGGTGGATTGCCCATGCTAAATTGCCCTCAGTGTCCAAAAAGGTTAAGAGGGGTTACTGAGTTACGGGGATAGGGTGGAGGTGAGGGCTCAAGTGGGTCGGTGCAGACGCGATGGGCCAAATGGCCTCCTTCTGCACTTATGTTATATGTTCTATGTCCCACCCACTCCCTCAGACCTTCATGTCCGTTCTGCCGGGCTCTGGCACTTACATGTTCATTGACCCACTGCACATTTTCTAGAACCAGTGAATATCACAGTGTAATGTGAAAAGCTTTTAAATAATATAATTGCTAAATTTGTGAGAGAAACACTTGAAAGGGCATGTTGTTAACAAACATTGTGAAACTGACCTTGGAGATCCGAGAGCTGGAGCTGTCAATCAATCAATGTTTATTCTGGGGAGCAGGTGTTCTGATATTCGACTGGATATCTGGGGTCTCAGCCAAGCATACATAATGAGGCTTGACTGAGAGCCCAAACATCTTTTAGAATAACAGTATCCCTGCTCTCCAGAGGAAACACTGTTTGAAATACTGCCCTGGCTCTCTGATTTCTGCTGTCAATGTTTCAATGATTGTTTACGTAGTTAAGTGTTTTCAAGTGTTTGTGCATTGTGGCCTTTGAAACTTCAAATGGTCTCAATGATTGACACTTTTATTGACTTGCTGTCCCAGGTAGTTTATTCGGAGGAGGAATTTAGCAATGAGTGACAATTTTTCAAGGCTTTTTTCCCCCACAAATCACTGACACTTTGATGTTCAATGCTGGCAGAAAGTGTACAGTCGGTCAGTGGGCATTGGAAGTGTCAGAGTTTGGGATAAGGGGCTTGAGGGGGCTGAGGGGGTGGGTGGAGGCATGAGATGGCATGAATGGGGCTTGGGGAATGTTTGGAGGGTGAAAATAGTGTGAGGGGTGAGGGATGGAGTGGCTTCATGTTATTTTTTCCACCAGGATTAAGTCCCATGACACCAAGATGAGTTTGTGTCACAGCCCCCTGGGTACCCAGCAGTGCCCGTGACTTCCTCTGTACTTTCTGCCGGGTCAGCGGGACTGACTCCAGTTTGTATGTCTCCTCCCTGGCAATGGAGGTCACACATTGGTGGGCACTTCACTCCCGAGGAGGGTGGGCTGAGCCGGAATTTTCCCAGCTCCCCATACCCACCTCAAGAATGAACTTTCAAACCAATGTGTCTAAAAAAGTATTTTTAAGGATTCCACCATTGATATGGGATATTCCCACTGCGTGTATATCAGAATTACTGTGAGCTATAACGGGCGTGATTGTTGAGATCCTTTAGCTGCGAGAACAAATACCATTCTGATTGCTAAATCTCAGGAGAGGGCCATAACAGGATTTGTGCCAGTGAGATCTCGGTTTGAGATCTTCACCCCGCCCCTCACGCAGCCAGTGAGCATGGACCTGATTTTCATAAATTAACATCCATTTAAATTTGATGAAGTGATTTTACACTGTAGTGTCCAGCCTTGAGGGTATTCACTGCCAGTCACCATGAAGGTAACCACAGCACTTAATTTTTATGGCAGTAGGGCGGCACGGTGACGCAGTGGTTAGGAAAAGTTTTTGGTGCATAGCAGGGGCCTGAGAAACAGGAGACATGACCCCCGGCATTGTGTCTGATGAATGTTGTCCTGCTGGATTCTCACTTAGTCTCTCACCACCGCTGTCAGCGTCAGCGCAGGAATGGTTCATGTCCTCACCAGCCAGCTGACTGGCTCTGTCTTCAAACTGTGAGAGGACCTTGAATTCAGGCCACCATTCTGGGACCTCTCCTCATGTTGTCAGTCAGTTTGTCCTTCTTGAGGATAGATGGAGGGAGAGTAAGCAGGACATGTGCCAAGCCAGATTTAAGGATGCCTGGCTTGTGTGGCTGGCGCCATGGATGGGTCGAGAACATGTCCCACAGGGGAGACGAATGTGTGTGTGGGAGAGTGAGGGGTGGCATCCTGGGGCTGGCATTGAGTGTGTGTGTGTGGGAGAGTGAGGGGTGGCGTTCTGAGGCTGGCATTGAGTGTGTGTGTGGGAGAGTGAGGGGTGGCATCCTGGGGCTGGCATTGAGTGTGTGTGTGTGGGAGAGTGAGGGGTGGTGTCCTGGGGTTGGCATTGCGTGTGTGTGTGGGAGAGTGAGAGGTGGCATCCTGGGGTTGGCATTGAGTGAGATCCCTGTGGATGTGTGATGGGTGTGTGAGTTAAGATGAGAAGAGTGACTTACCCTGGCAGAACAGAGGAGATGGTTCATCCCCTTATGGTTGTCCTGTCCTCCTCCGGAGGGCATTGACATTGACAACCGCTGCCATTGCCCCCTGTGCTGGATTGGTGCCCCTGCCTGGTGGCCTCCACTGCATGTAGTTGGCGCTTGCGGGAGGTGTTGCTGAATTTCGGGGCAGCTGGTTTCTTGGTTTTGGCAGCTCTTTGTTCCCAGCAGCTTCCCTTTCCTTGAGGAGAGTGAGCTGTGCGTAGGGGACGGCCTTTAAATATTGCACCCGGATTACTGCAGGTCAGAGGTCACGGCCGGGAGGGCAAATCAGAGACGTCCCAGCCAGCGATCCGGTGTAAAACCCGAGCCTCTGCATTAAGGGCTGAACAATATGGCGGAAACAGTCGCCATTGGCGTTTGCAGCTCAAACACCGCTTTCCCCACCCGAAACCGGACTTTACTGATTTCTGGGACAATTTTGTCGATTGTGCTTGTGGAATGGGGGGGGGGGGGGGGGGGGGGGTGGTATTCGGCGTCTTACCATCTTATATTTGATGTGGGAGTGTTTATTTCCCAATACTACAACTTGGCTTAGCACAAAATAACAGAAGTGATATATAAACAAATGACCAGATGGGACAGTTATCACGTCCTCCTCGCTCCTTAAAATAATACTGACAGGTGGGTAGAAAGGAAGAGTTTATTTATATCATGGGGAGAGGTTTCCAGTCCCAATCAACACGAGGCCGGAAATTCCCGCCCAAGGTTAACCTTTAAATAGTCTGTCAGATTTTCCAACTCACCCACAGCGATTCCCAGTGGGCGGGAGGGACCAGAACATCTACCCCATTGTTTTCCACATGGTCAGCTTGGTCTGATGTGCTGTGCCATTTACTCAATGACTTCTGAAGTGTAGATGCTGCAACTGTGAAGCAGGAAAAACCCAACTTCTTTTTGCGAGGGAAGACTATCAATAATTTTGTCTTTCTACAAGGGATTAAATACCATTTCTACAATAATTGGACATGGAGACAAAGCAGTGTTGATCCATCACAATGATATCTGGACTCCCAGCTACACTGCATCCTCTGGATTTAATGAGATGCCCATTGAACAATCGGCAATGTCATTCTTGAATCCAACACTCCGGCGAAACCCCTGCAAAAATCAATTGTCCTGTCAGCTCCTATTTCTCAACTATCAAAAGGCCAATGTTCCATGGGGACAAAGAAAAGGCCTCAAAGATACTGAAGCTCTCCTTGGCAGCATTGATAATAATGACTGGGAGGAGCTTGCTACGATCTGGCACTTGCCCTTCAAGATGCATTACACTTTGAGTCACAGTGTCTTAACGATGAGGCAACATAGCGACAGGGAAGGAAAGAGACAGAAGAAAATGCTGCTCTAGATCCTATTGATTTACGGGACATCTTGCCCCCATGTACCCAAAGATCTGCAGGTTGTGAATGGACTTATTCAATCACATGAAGACCCAGGGCAAAAAACCCGCAGCTCTGACTAGGATCCTTGAGTCGAGGGACAGCTGACAATTGAATTCTGAGGATTAAATTGTGGAAAGAGGTTCATACACCGTGGTTGTAGTCTCTGGAATTTAGAAGGTTAATGGATAATTTGATCAAAATTTGATCAAAAGATATCAAGTGGAACAGATAGGGTAGGTAGAATTTATTTCCACGAGTCTCGGGTGAGGGGGTAGAGTTGTAAAATTCGATCTAAAACTTTCAGGAGCAAAATTAGGAATGAATTCTCGCGACAAAGTGTGGTAGAAGATTAGAACTGTCTGTTTGCAGTGTGTGGGTTATCAACCCATGGAATAGTCAAAATTCAATTACTCTGTTCAACAATAAAGTAACATATATGGCAATTGATGCTAAATATCAATGGCTGACTAGCTGTCAGCTTGATAGGTTTTTGTTCACAATAGTTGTTGCGAATATGGGGAAAAGGTGGGTACTTTGAGTTCACAAAACAGTTATGATCTAATTAAATGTCAGAATAGGCTCGAGGGCAAAATGGCCTCATCCTGTTCCTCTGGTCCTCTGGTCCTGCATTAAACAATTTGATAAGAAACAGGATTATTGGATGGAGCAGTCTGTCACCAACAATGGAAAGTATTGTGCGGGGAATGTAAATTTCCAGTTCACAGAGTTCTGCGTTCCAGACAGCACTGAATCAATGACTTGTGTGATGGGAATCCCTTATTCGGGCTATTTAATTGCGTTTACACTCTGAGCTTGGATAATGTCCTGATATTTACCATTATCTTGCTAACGTGACACTTTAATGTTGAACAATCAGAGTAATTGAATGCGTCTATTCCATGGTTTGACAATCCACATTCTCCATTGTAAATAGCTAGCTCTAACCTTCCAGCACCTCTTGGCAATCCTGAACTGTTATAAATGCATATAGTCTGATAGTGCAGACAGTTATGTGAATTGTTTCCCATTGCTACAGAAACAATAGAGAGACAGCAGACCAGAGCCAATTTAAATCATATTTTCCTCTCTATCTAAACTCGGATACAATAGCTGTTGGAACCCCTGTTCTGTGACAAGCCCATTTAATTGGATGAAACTGTGTCATCTTTAACTAGGCTGAGCGAACAGTGCTGCAATTCACCAACTGGATCAGGCTAATTATGATTGATCATGTGTGAATCCTGTCCAAATGGTGCAAAATCAATGTAGCAAAGATGTGACAAATGGATAAATAACTCAATCACTGAAGTTCAGACTGGTGAAAGTGTAAATAGTAAGAGGATTGACAACCAGGTGAGGAATACACAAAAGATTGAGAGTGTAAATAACTTCCCATCTGTTGTGAATTGTGGAGTTTCACAAGTGACAGACCTGTGCTGAAACTCATTGGCTTTGCTTTCTTTCTAAGCCAATCAGCAGAGGAACTCAGAAAGCTCATCATAATCAGATCAGAGAGAACGAAAATGGAGATAACAGTGAGACTGAGGAATTGGGAATTTAGGAAGTCCAAACCCAGGCGGTGAGGACATCACAAAACTCAAATGAAAGGATCAGCAGCAAAATATGTACCTTAGTCTGTGCGGCATCTAAAGAGATCCAAAGACTCTGGGCGGGATTCTCTGATCCTGAGGCTAAGTGTTAACGCCGTCGTAAACGCCGTCGCGTTTCTCGACAGCATCAACATGGCCTCAGGATCAGCAATTCTGGCCCCTGCAGGGGGCCAGCAGGGCACTGGAGTGGCCCACACTGCTCCAGCTGCCAATCCCGGAATCAGATGGGGTCCACGGGGTCCGCGCCTGTGCAGTGGCTCCCTTCTCTGCGCCGGCCCCGACGCAATGTGGCGCAGGGCTAAAGGGGCCGGCGCGGAAGAAAGGAGGCCCCCAGCCCGAGAGGCTGCGCCGATCAGTGGGCCCCGATTGCAGGCCAGGCCACAATGGAGCCCCCCCTGGGATCGATCCCCCCCCCCCCCCCACACAGGCCGCCCCCGGACCATTCCACGCCGAGGTCCTGCCAGCTGAGAGCAGATTAGAATGGCGCCGGCGGGACTCGTGTTTTCTGTAATGGCCGCTCGGCCCATCCTAGGCCCAGAATTGCCAGGGGACCCCATAGAGCGCCCCCCGACCGGCGCCGCGCTGATCACGCCGGTGCCAACGTCGCCGATTCTCCGCTCTGCGTGGCGTGATTTGCGCCGGACGCGGGGATTCTCCAGCCCAGCCCCAGGCTGAGAATATCCCGCCCCCTGGTGCGATTTAACAGAAATGGAAACGAGTGGTGGTTTGGGCCGTGTGTTTCCCGGTATGACAGCACCAGGAACGACCCTGCTATTAAACTGGACTCCGCTTCATTTCTGGGCCTCGCTAAGGCCACGCTTAATCCCATTTCCTGCACAAACAAGCTCAGCTTGCCAGTGCAGGAAGAGATTAATAAATGCCATCCTGATCTCTGGACCCCGGTAGGGTGCTCTTTCAAAGGGCCGGTGCGGACTCAATGGGCCGAATGGCCTCCTTCTGCACTGTAAATTCTATCATTCTAAATCTTTGTGTCGTGGGGGCAAAACCCACGCAAACACGGGGAGAATGTGCAAACTCCACACGGACAGAGACCCGGGGCCGGGATCGAACCTGGGACCTCAGCGTTGTGAGGCAGCAATGCTAACCACTGCGCCACAGTGCCGCCTGGGACTGATCCCAGCATGGGCAAGATGCCACCTGTGAACCGTGACACTGTCGGCCTGGAAGTGTCACATGGGCTCCCTGGCATTATCAGGGTGGTACTGCTAGGGTGCCAGGCTGATGGTGTCAGTGGCATTGTACGTGGGTGGCAGTCCCAGGGTGCCAGGCTGGCAGTGCCATGGTTCCCAGGTGACATCGGGGCACCAGGGTACCACCTTGTCCAGAGCCTGGCCATCCAGGGGCCCCCCGATTGCCTGGGAGACCCCCCCCCCTCCCCCCCCAGTCACCGGTGCACCTGGTCCACCAGTGGAAATCCATGCTCAAAGCTTCCTGCTCGGGGTCTCCGAGGCAAGGCTCTTCGCTCCGTCGCCATGGGTAACTGCAGCACAAACGTATTTCAGGTTTAACTGCTCACTTAAATATGCAAACCTGGACCCTTCCCACTGTGGGCGGGATCCGGATTGCCTTGCCTTGTGAGATCCCCTTAGACATCGCGAGGTGTAACGAGGTCCATAAATCTCGCGAGACTTGGCGGCCTTGTTGTGTCTGGAGTTGGGTGTGAGGTGGCCGTTAGATCGTGCCCCACTTCCCTCATCTATTTTCAGATTGCTCTTGTAGAGAAGATAGTTTAAAGAGAATGGTTCACGTAAATACAAATGTTTTGCTCGCTAATGGCTGTTATGTATAATTGTATAGCTCAGCTCACACATGTTTCATATGAGCAATGTGAGACTTTCGTTGATGATAGCTAACATTTATGAAGCAGCTATACGGAATAGGAAACTGGAGGAATAAATCCCCGCTCTTCCATCACCAGAGCAGCTTGCTTCAATCTGCAGCATCAGTTCCTCTGTTAATGCGAGTGTACAATATCCCCAGTTTACTATATAACATGTACAAAGATCATATACTAACCAAATAATACCAGATGTGTTCAACAAGACAAAGTATGCACTGTATCTAAGTTGTACCAGATGTGTATAAATTATTAGCATTTGTCCAATATTTACAGTTCAAAAATGATAAAAGGGAATTCATGTGTACATTTAAACTATAAAACTCATGACAAAAATACATTCAGTAACAAAGCGATTGACTCCTTCCTCTGCAATGGTACAGCAAAACATTTAGCTTGAGGCCGATTAGCGATGGGTAACCAATGCTGGCCATGCTAGAGACACCCACTTCCAATAAAAGTATAAAGCTTATAATGACATCACATTTCCCTTTGTTGTCAGCTGATGTTCTCCTCAGAAGTGAAAACTTCGTCTGTGGTAAAATGCTGACATTTCAGGAACGAGCTGAGGAATGATCTGGCTGATCAGTTTAAAATGCAGTTGGGCTGGAATTACTTTGTTGCTGCATAAAGAAACAACATAAAGACTGTCAAAATGGACACGCTGGTGATTTGTTGCTGCAAAGCGATTCTTCCCGAGTGTGTTGTAGAGAGAAGCACAGGCACTGAAGGGGAGGTTCATTCTCTTACATCTGCCTATCCTCACTTTCCATTGGAACCATCTGCTTGAGACCCATGGACTAAGAAGCCACTGCATTTAGCCAGAAATGCTGAGTGGATGATCCATCCTCCTCCAGAGGTCCCCAGCCCAATATCAGTCTTCAGCCAATCTGATTCATTCCACGTGATATCAAGAAATGGTTGAAGGCACTGGATATTGCAAAGGCGATGGACCCTGACAACATTCCGGCAATAGTACTGAAGACTTGTGCTCCAGAACTTGCTGTGCCCCTAGATAGACTATTCCAATACAGCTACAACACTGGCGTCCATCCGACAATGAGTAAAATTGCCCGGACAGGAGAACTCCAAACCGGACAATTCCCCCCCCCCCCCCCCCCCCCTTCATGTACCATGTTGGAAGGTGTCATCAGCAGTGCTATCAAACGGCACTTCAGTGACCTTCCCTCCACCATTATGTCCAAAATGGGGATGTTCACTGATGATTGCACCATTCTGGAATCCTCAGATACTGAAGCAGTCCGTGTCCAAATGCAGCAAGACTTGGACAATATCCAGGCTTAGGCTGTTAAGTGGAAAGTAACATTAGAGCCACACAAATGCCAGACAATGACCATCTCCAACAACAGAGAATCGCAACATCTCCTCCTGACATACAATGGCATTACCATTGCTGAATTCCCCACTAACAACATCCTTGGAGGCACTATTAACAAGAGACTGAATTAGACCCAGCCGTATAAATACTGCGGCTACAAAAGTAGATCAGAAGCTGGGAATCCTCTGGATAGCTCGTCACATCCCGGCTTCCCAAAGCCTGTGTACCGTTGCCAGGACACCAGTCAGCTGTGTGGTAGGATACTCTCCACTTGCCTAGATGAGCTTCAGCAACACTAAAAAAACTCAATGTCATCCAGGACAAAGCAGCCCAAAGCAGCCCAATTGAATGGCTCAACATCCTCCACCATAAACATTCACTCCCACAACCAATGATACACAGTAGCAGCAGTGTATATCATCGACAAAATACATGGCAGCAACTCACCAAGGCACCTTTGACAGCACCTTCCATACCCACAACATTTACCACCTAGAATGACAAGGGAGCAGATGGAAGGGAACATGAGCACCTTGAAGTCATCCTCCATCCACATACCTTCCTTATTTGGAAATAAATCAGCGTTCCTTCACTGTCACTGGATCAAAATCCTGCGACTCCCTCCCGAGCAGCACTGTGGATGTACCTACACCCCATGGACTGCAGCGAGTCAAGAAGGCTGCTAAGCATCTCCTTCTCAAGGGGCAATTAGGGATGGGCAATAAATGCTGGCCTTGGCAGTGACTCCCCCATCCCGTGAATGCATTTTCAAAAACACTCAGTAACCAGTTGTGACCTTGCCTCTGTAATAATAATAATCTAATCATCTTTATTAATACGCTTACATTAACACTGCAATGAAGTTACTGTGAAAATCCCCTCGTCGCCACACTCCGGCGCCTGTTCGGGTACACAGAGGGAGAATTCAGAATGTCCAATTCACCTAACAGCACGTCTTTGGGGACTTGTGGGAGGAAACCGGAGCACCCGGAGGAAACCCACGCAGACACGGGGAGAATGTGCAGACTCCACACAGACAGTGACCAAAGTCGGGAAACGAACCTGGGACCCTGGAGCTGTGAAGCAACAGTGCTAACCACTGTGCTACCGTGCACCATATGTAGGAAATAAATATTTTGTAACTGTGTACCTGTTTGTTTATTGATAATCTTGAGTCTGTCATTACTGATCTTCTCCCCAGTGGGAACAGTTTTGTGTTAACTTCCACAAGCTCCCTTGCAGCCCTTCATATTTTGAGCTTTAATGTCACACAGCTAGAAATCAGACATGATACAATCTACAGATTAAACGCAGAATAAAAATGATGTGTGGGTGTGAAATAGTTGATGAGCTTCCTGGGATTTGAAAAACATTTTGTTTGATTTCCTAAATGTACTTTATTCTACAAATAATTTGAATAATCTTTGTACTTAGTGAAAGAATTTCAAATAAGAGGGGCACGATTCTCCCAACGGGAGACTGAGTGCCGACGCCGGAGTGAAACCCGGAGTGTTACACTCCGGCATCGGACGCCGCTCCTCGCACCCTATTGTCCCCCCCCCCCCCCAGGGGGCTAGGTGCGGCGTGTCGTGATTCGCCCGGCCCTCCCGCGATTCTCCCACCCGGCGTGGGGAGCGGAGAATCGCGCCCGAGGTCTTGTAAATTAATGGCCTGTCAAACTAAACTCCTTATTAAAATTAATAAATAATGAATAAAATTAAATCCTCCAAGGAGTGATCAATACATATGACCAGAAACATGAATACTGAAAACCGTACAGTTGTAAGAACAGAAAGTTTCACTAGTCTCTCCTCGACAGGGTGGTGTGTTCTGGGCACTCAGGCAGTGAGAATAGGACTGGGTGGTGTCCTGGTTGGCTAGTCTGTCTTTGGTTTCTACCTGCAGGCAGTTAAACTGCCCACCACCACATCGGGAAACTGGAGGCCAAGTCCGAGGATCTCAGGCATCCTTTATGAGGTACATAGGCTCACAGTAAACCTGCTTCAGCCGGAATGGCCGAACCCGGGAACAGGGTCAGTAAAGTAGAATGCCAACCACTGCCGCTATTTCTGGGCTTTGTATGCCTCTGTTCCTGACCTTGGCAAGACCAGCAAATTGAGCCCATCGTGTCACACCTCCAGTTAGCATTGAATGTATTTTGTGTTAGTTCCATTTTACCTAGCATTGTGAGGTAATTACAGAACAATAATAATCTTTATTAGTGGCACAAGGAGGCTTTCATTAACACTGCAATGAAGTTACTGTGAAAAGCCCCTGGTCGCCACACTCCGGCACCTGTTCGGGTACACTGAGGGAGAATTCAGAATGTCCAATTCACCCAACAAGCACGTCTTTCGGGACTTGTGGGAGGAAACCGGAGCACCCAGAGGAAACCCACGCTGACACGGGGAGAATGCACAATGCACAGGCAATGACCCAAGCCAGGAATTGTACCCGGGACCCTGCTGCTGTGAAGTAACAATGCTAACCACTGTGTTACCGTGCCAATCTCCCACACAAGATGGTACACCCAAAGCCACAGCAACTGTCAATAAAGATCGACACATGAACAAAGAGAGACCAAGGGGAGGCTGATATTGGTCTACAGGAATGTTTTTGATAGGGTGGATGAGAAGATACTCATTAGTGCTTCTTCTGGCTTGAACAAATAATCTATTCCCACATGTGAGTGCACACAAAACAAGGGGTAATAAATACACCATCAGCACTGAGAAATCAATTCAAGCTCTTTGGAGGCACTGATTTACAGAGTGGAGCTGGGGCTCACGTGGGGTGAAGAAATGAATAACATTGAAAGAGAGGCCCCGTAGGTTCATGGTGATAAAGGGTGTGTATGGAAAGAAATTCCTGGAGTGGGAGGCGGCTGTGTGGGTTAAATATGTCATCCTGACACAGTTGGGTCAAATGGGTTGTTTCTGTTCTGTAGATTCAATGTAATTCTGTACAATATTACAGTATTCCAGCAGGTTACACATTGTGCTGAGCCCACACAGCCTGTATAATTGAATGGTGGGTTCGTGGTTTGTCCTAGAAATCCAGTGAGCCGGGTTCGAATCCCACCTCAGCAATTGGGGAAATCTGAATTCAATAAAGGTCTGGATTAAAAGCCGAATGAAGAACATTAAACTGTTGTCATAGAAACCCATCTGGTTCAGTAACGCCCTTTAGGGAAGGAAATCTGCTGTCCTTACCTGGTCTGGCCTACGTGTGACTAGAATGAATATTTTAACAATGATGACTGCAATGTGAATCACATTGTAATTTGCATCTCTATCTGGCATATTCTGTGTTTATCAGGGAATTAGATTTTTGTATTTATTGCTGAGGTACCAACATAATATCTCAAATGATCATTCAGATGCCCTGGAGTCTCTGATACTTGGCATGTTTTCAGCCTGGAATTTCCAGCAGATTCTCAGTTCTGTTACAGGGTAAGATCTGGGATGTGTCCATGTCTCCTGAAGAATTTTCCACATCGCTGGTTTTCTGCCAGCTCCTGGGACACTGAATGTCCTTGGTGATTTGTACCAGTTCGGAGAAACATTGACCGTTTACCAATTACACAACTCCGACTGCCTGCAAATTGTCACCCCCGTCACATGAGGTTTCTGAATTCAGGACGTTAATACATGGATACAAAAATATCTAGAAAAGTACATTCAGCATGGCCGTCACCTGATATCAGTGAAAGTAGGATTTTTGGTGTTTGACAGCGATAGCTATTTTTGTTGTAACTTTAAAAATCTGTTCAAACGGAGACCTGCAGCACATTCAATCGAGTTCCCTCAGACTGACAGCATTCTGGGGTTTGTTGGACAATCCCACACTCTCGTTAGCTCAACAAGGTGCAGCCCCATCTCAATGGCTTTACCAAAGACCAAAAGGCATAGGAGCAGAATTAGGCCATTTGGCTCATCGAGTCTGTTCTGCCATTCAATCATGGCTGATATTTTTCTCATCCTCATTCTCCTGCCTTCTCCCCATAACCCCTGATCCCCTTATTGAACAAAAACAATAAAGACACTCAGTGATTTGGCCTCCACAGCCTTCTGCGGAAAAGAGTTCCACAGATTCACCACCCTCTGGCTGAAGAAATTCCTCCTCATCTCTGTTTTAAAGGATCGTCCCTTTACTCTGAGGTTGTGTCCTCTGGTTCTAGTTTTTTCTACAAGTGGAAACATCGTCTCCATATATACTCTATCCAGGCCTCGCAGTATCCTGTAAGTTTCAATAAGATCCCCCCTCATCCTTCAAATCTTCAACGAGTACAGACCGTTCCTCATACGACAAGCTCTTCATTCCAGGGATCATTCTTGTGAACGTCCGTGGGACCCTTTCCAAAGCCAGCACATTCAAATGGGGTTACTCCAAATGGGGTTTAACCAGAGCCTTAGAAGTACATCCCTGGTCTTGTATTCTAGCCCTCTCGACATGAATGCTAACATTGCATTTGTCTTCCTAACTGCTGACTGAACCTGCACGTTAACCTGAAGAGAATCTTGAACAAGGATTCCCAAGTCCCTATGTGCTTCTGATTTCCTAAGCATTTTCCCATTCAGAAAATAGTCTATGCCTCCATTTCTCCTTCCAACATGCAGAACCTCACATTGTCCACAGATCAGTGACGGAGCTTCCAGGGTAACAACCTCACCGTTGTCCCCAATTGGTTGCACTTGTTCTGTATCGTTTTGTATATTTGGTGTGTGCAAATGAGCTCCCCATGTAAGTTTGACCTAAATTTCAGTTGGCACAGAAACCGCTGTATGTGTGAATGCGACTGAGCAAATTTTGAGCCATTGAAACCTTGAGTGTCACACAAATCAAAACATTGCTGCTCTTTGAACAAAGCCTTTGGGTCTTTTTGTCACCCTGATGGCAGTATCAGAAATACTTTGTGGCGAACATTTGCTGCAACTTTACCTTGAAGTATACGTACCTTCAGCGTCTGTTTTAATAGGGGGCACTTTTTCCCATTTCCCTGTTTGCTTTCCTTCCTTTTTGCACCTTCAAGCTTGTGAGAAAAGAATTACCAGCACGAAAATGTAGAAAATATTTTTTCCATTAGCCTCTCCCTTGGCTCTGCTTGACAACATTTATAGCAAGATCAGTTAATCTAGTCTGCCCAGTCCCCTCCAAACCATACAACTAGAAATAGAGCTGATATATCCCTTGAGATTTCCTTTCGAACCTGCCCTTTTTATCGGCCAGATGTGTGGTTTAAAGTGATCAACATGTTTGAAACATTTTTTTTCATTGGTGCTGTGAGGTTTTGCTCTTTTCTCAGGTGTAGATTACAGAGCAGCAACTGGAGCTCTGTGGTGACACATTTATGAATCCCGTGTCCACTCTCTCCAGACACAACTGGTCAAAGTGGCTGTTACATAATTCCCTGGGGCAAAATCAGGCAGCTTTGAATTTGATCGAGTAATTGTTTGCAATTTGAAGTCTGCAGAAAGAGTGTAAATGTTCTGCGAGTTATGTCAAAATGAATTTATGAAGTTGCTATTGGTGCTTTGAAATGAATTGCTCAATGTGTGAATTCCTCAATTTATGTTGCAAGTTCAAGAAAGCCACATTGAAGAAACATTCAGTTCTGACGAAACGTCATTGACCTTAAACATTACCCGGAATTTTCCAGGCTTGCCATTGGTCACCCGCAGGATCTGCCGGTCCCGCCCAAGTGAATAGCAATAAGATGGCTCCGCTATCCCGCCGCTGCGTAGCCCGTGGTGGGGGCCGGGTTCGGCAGGAAGATCACTCTGCCGAGATAGGTCGGATATTCCAGCCCATTAACTTTGCTTTTCTCTCCACAGATGCTGCGGAGTATTCCCAGCATTTTCTGTTGGATATATTTATTTATTGCTGGATTGTTGAGTTGGAAGCTATAGTCTCAAAGCCGTTTGGTGTTCAAGTTTCCTAACGATACAGTGTAGAAATTGGACATTCAACCTCTTTCATAGAATCATAGAATTACAATGCAGAAGGAGGCCATCCAGCCCATCGGGTCTGTACTGGCCCTTGGAAAGAGCACCCTACTTAAGCTCATCCTTCCACCCTATTCCCATAACACAGTAACCCCACCTAACCGTTGGACACTAAGGGCAATTTATCATGGCCAATCCACCTGACCTGCACATCTTTGGACTGTGGAAGGAAACGGAGCACCCGGAGGAAACCCAAGCAGGCATGGGGAGAAAGTGCAAACTCTACACATACAGTCATCTGAGACAGGAATTGAACCAGGCCCCCTGGAGCTATCACTGTGCCACATGCCGTCCATCAGCACAGAACTGATGCAACAACTCCCAACTTCCGGGCCGGGATTCTCCGACCCCCCCCCCCCCCCCCCTCCCCCCCCCCCCCTCTCCCCCCCCCCCCCCCCCCCCCCACATGCCGGTCGGGGACCGTTGACAGCGCCAACCCCGGCAATTCTCTGGGCTCCGATGGGCTGAGTGGCCGTCCAGTTTTGGCCAGTCCCGCTGGCGTGAATTACTCTCCTCACACACGGCGGGACCTGGAAGGTGAGTGTGCGGGGGCGGTCCTTGGGGTGGGGGATCCGACCCCGGGGGGGGGTGGGGGGGCACAGTGGCCTGACCCGCGATCGGGGCCTACCGAACTGCGGGCAGGCTTGTTCCGTGGGGGGACTACTTTCCTCTGCGCCGGGCCCCCGTAGGGTTCCACCATATTTCCCAGGGGCTGACACGGAGAAGAGAACCCCCCGCGCATAATCAAAAATATGCTGGCCGGTCTGCGCATGCGCAGATCACGCCGGACGTTCCATGGATGCGCAAACTCTCGCCGATCCCTCCGGCGTCCACCTAGCCCCCGAAAATACAGAGAATTCTGCAGTTTCGGGGGCTGTTGACTCTGGAGTGGTTGGCGCCGGTTTTCCTGCCGCCGTGGGGACATAGTCCCCAGAAGGGAGAAGGGTGTCTTAAAAAATATCTAATTAAAATTGGGTTGAGCTGTTTTTCAGATATCTGGGGTGTCCCACTTCATACCAGGCTCCTTGTAAAAGCCGAGGATTTGGCAGGATATGGATTATTCACAAGGGCTTCTACTTAAACAAAAAAGGACTTCCATCCATGTAGCACCTTTCACAAGCTGAGGATGACTGAAGCATTCTGCAACCCAAATGAAGAATATTTTAAAAAGTGTAGTCACTGCTGTGATATAGGAAACACAGCAGTTAAATTGCACACTGACAACATTTTCCAGATACTCTGTGTTGATGATGTTGATTGAGGGATACGTTTTGGCCACAACACTGGGGTGAGCTTACCTGCGCTTTGAAATAGTTCCACGAGAATTTTTATGTGGGCCTGAGAGAGCAGGTTTAATATTTCATTCACTGTCAACAGTGCAGCACCCCCTCAGTACAGCAATGACTGCGCCCTCAACAGCGTAGCACCCCCTCAGTACAGCAAAGTCTGCGCCCTCAACAGCGTAGCACCCCCCCAGTATAGCAAAGGCTGCGCCCTCAACAGCGTAGCACCCCCCCAGTATAGCAATGACTGCGCCCTCAACAGCGTAGCACCCCCTCAGTACAGCACTGGAGGGTTAGCCTAGATTTTTAAGATCAATCTCTGAAGTGGGATCTGGACCCACAATAACCTGACACAAAGCAGGAGCTCTCCCAACAGAACCATTGCTGACACACCCAGTATTTTTTTTTCTCCGTCCTCAGTCTTACTTTCCATTCTGTGATCCAGCATTTGGGTTTGATTGACAACGTTGATGGAAAAATATTTGGGTTATTCTTTTGATTAGGGACCAGAGGTTGGAAAATGTAACTTGGAACAAAAGCAGCTGTTGTAATGATTCTGTTACACCCTGGCAGCTGGAGTTCTTAGTTTTAACAAATCAAAGCTTCATGTGAATCAGGGTTTCTATTTTAAATCATAAACTCAGCCAGTTACAGAATGAACATTAATATTCAAGAATCTCAGTCATTGATGAAGAAAATTCAATAAATGCAATTCTTCACTGTGTGACAGCTTAACTCGGCAATAAAAGTAGACTGAAATATTCAAAGCCCGAGATGTATGAGATCTTATCCCATCTATAAATGAAACTGTAAATTTTGAAAGGTGAAGATGTTTTAAAATTTAACAACATTGGCCATGTCAATGAACACATTGCTGTTCTCAGACACGGCACAGAGTGCCAGATTGTAGGCTTGAGTGAAACTATTTTCTTGGTTGGAGAGGAAGATGAAACAGAAGAATCAATTGTCGGATGAGTAGTATTGGAGAGTCCTGCCTTTCAGCTGAAATAGATGCAGGTGGACAGGGCATTAGTGAGGCCAAAGCTGGAGGATTTGCAGTATTGGTGTCCTTACTGAAGGATAGGCTTGCCCAAGAGGGAATGCAGCAATGGTTCACTGCAATAGTTCCTGAGAAGATGGGATTGTCCTATGAGGATAGAGTAGGCTAGGCCCATATTCCCTGGAGTTCTGAAGAACGAGAGTAATCTAATTGAAACATAAAAATTCTGAACGGGTTAATTAAAAAAATAATTTTATTAATTCATGGATGTGGGCGTCTGGACGGGCCAACTTCTGTTGCCCATCCCAGAGGGCATTTAAGAGTCAACCACATTGCTGTGGATCTGGAGTCACATTGGCGAATAAACTACTGGTCATACTCAATGCCTTGTGGTCTAAATGGTTTTGAATAATGCTACATGGGACATTGGGGCTTTGAGGCTATGGGGTAGCTTTTATCTCTGGTGAACAAGGACCTCTCACTTTGCACTGTCGCTGCATTGAATAATGCTGATATCCACACTAACCTTCGAATTTCAATTCTGATCCATGTTCCTTTCTCAGGCAATTCTTTGCCAGGTTTCAAGCTACTTTGATTCTTCTGACTGTGGGGTCATGCGCTGAATTCCATTGCCTGATATTTTTGGCAGTTCAACAGGAAGCTAATATAAATCTCACTCATTTAATCATCGTGGACGAGTGCAAGATGTGAAAATCTGCTGAAAGATGCAAAAAATAAGGAAATATTCCAGCTCTCTACAGTCACAAACAGGGGTTGGCCGTAACTGGACGTATGAGGGCAGAGCAAAGACCAATCTCTCATCCCGAAGGCCAATGGCCTAATATTGGGATGGGTTATTCTTCAGGCATCATGACCCTTGCACCCCCAAGTGAAAAACAGAATGTAAATTCTCGGCTCTATTTATTAAATTGGACTGAGGTGAGTGGAACACGCCCTGCTTGTGAGTCCGTGCAAACCCAATTGGTCAAATGGCCTCCCTTTGCACTGAAGAGATGCTATGGATCATAATAATGCAAAGTTTGGGGGGGAATTGCCCCTCGCTTATCAGTAGTGCAGTAATTGGATGATTTTTGTCCCGTATTCTGACTCGAATGACAACAAGGTAGCAACAATGGGCAGCACGGTAGCCTTGTGGATAGCACAATTGCTTCACAGCTCCAGGGTCCCAGGTTCGATTCCAGGCTGGGTCACTGTCTGTGTGGAGTCTGCACATCCTCTCCGTGTGTGTGTGGGTTTCCTCCGGGTGCTCCGGTTTCCTCCCACAGTCCAAAGATGTGCAGGTTAGGTGGATTGGCCATGATAAATTGCCCTTAGTGTCCAAACTTGCCCTTAGTGTTGGGTGGGGTTACTGGGTTATGGGGATAGGGTGGAGGTGTTGACCTTTGGTAGGATGCTCTTTCCAAGAGCTGGTGCAGACTCGATGGGCCGAATGGCCTCCTTCTGCACTGCAAATTCTATGATATCTATGATTCTATGAAGGTCTATACAAACATTAAATTGTTTTGTTTGTCCTAATATTCATCCATATAAAGTAAATGAGGCCTAAGGCTTAAATCTTTAAATCAGCTAGTCTCTGATCTCCCAGTTGGATTGTGCACGCCATCAATTTCTAGCCACGAATTCAGATAAAATTGGGGCGGGATTCTCCGTCAGCGGGATTCTCCGTTTCGCCGTCAGCGCACTCACGCCTGCGGATTTCCCGACGGCGTGTAGATGCCCACAATGGGAAACCCCATTGGTGGGAAGGAGAATCCCCCTGCCGGTGGGGGCGTGCTGCACCAGAAAACATGTGCGGCGGGACAGAGAATCTCTCCCTTGGTCTTTTGTGCCAGTATTTTAGATTTTCTTCCATTTCCAAATTTTCATTCTCTGATTCCTCAGCTCAGAGTTTAATGATGAGATCCTTGGACCATGTGCTCCCCTGTGCATTGTGACATAGAATTATACAATCCTTAGAATTATAGAATCCCTACAGTGCAGAAGGAGACCATTCAGCCCATCGAGTCTGCACCAACCCTCTGAAAGAGCACTCTACCCAAGTCCACACCCTGCCCCAGAACCCTGTAACCCCACCTAAATGTTTGGACACTAAGGGACAATTTATCATGGTCAATCCACCTAACCTGCACATCTTTGGACTGTGGGAGGAAACCGGAGCACCCGGAGGAAACCCACACAGACATGGGGAGAACGTGCAGACTCCACACAGGCAGTCACCAAGGCTGGAATTGAACCCAGGACCTTGGCGTGTGAGGCAGCACTGCTAACCACGCCATGCCGCCACATAATCAGCTTGTTCCACCATCCGATTCAAAAATGGTCTTAATATGAGAGGGTGCACTCTGGGGAGAGGGAATTTCTAAGCTTAGATTGTTCTCAATAAGAACATAAGAACATAAGAACTAGGAGCAGGAGTAGGCCATCTGGCCCCTCGAGCCTGCTCCGCCATTCAATTTGATCATGGCTGATCTTTTGTGGACTCAGCTCCACTTTCCGGCCCGAACACCATAACCCTTAATCCCTTTATTCTTCAAAAAACTATCTATCTTTACCTTAAAAACATGTAATGAAGGAGCCTCAACTGCTTCACTGGGCAAGGAATTCCATAGATTCACAACCCTTTGGGTGAAGAAGTTCCTCCTAAACTCAGTTCTAAATCTACTTCCCCTTATTTTGAGGCTATGCCCCCTAGTTCTGCTGTCACCCGCCAGTGGAAACAACCTGCCCGCATCTATCCTATCTATTCCCTTCATAATTTTAAATGTTTCTATAAGATCCCCCCCTCATCCTTCTAAATTCCAACAAGTACAGTCCCAGTCTACTCAACCTCTCCTCATAATCCAACCCCTTCAGCTCTGGGATTAACCTAGTGAATCTCCTCTGCACACCCTCCAGCGCCAGTACGTCCTTTCTCAAGTAAGGAGACCAAAACTGAACACAATACTCCAGGTGTGGCCGCACTAACACCTTATACAATTGCAACATAACCTCCCTAGTCTTAAACTCCATCCCTCTAGCAATGAAGGACAAAATTCCATTTGCCTTCTTAATCACCTGTTGCACTTGTAAACCAACCTTCTGTGACTCATGCACTAGCACACCCAAGTCTCTCTGAACAGCGGCATGCTTTAATATTTTATCGTTTAAATAATAATCCCGTTTGCTGTTATTCCTACCAAAATGGATAACTTCACATTTGTCAACATTGTATTCCATCTGCCAGACCCGAGCCCATTCACTTAACCTATCCAAATCCCTCTGCAGACTTCCAGTATCCTCTGCACTTTTCGCTTTACCACTCATCTTAGTGTCATCTGCAAACTTGGACACATTGCCCTTGGTCCCCAACTCCAAATCATCCCTGTTCTGCTTCACACCGAGTGGGGAATATACCAGGAAGAGTCAGGATTGTCAGTACTTGGAGCACCATAAATCCAGCCTCCCTCAGGGTCCCAGCTTGGGGATTGGCCTTGGCTATGCCTCCTGAAATTGTACAATTATTGATGTCTCTTCAGTCTTCTATACATAGGCTAATGAGGGCAAATCAGAATTATCATTGGTGCAAGATATTCCTAGCAGCTGTCCGACCCTTACCCCAGAAATTCCAAATCTGTCCAAAGTGGTGCGATTAACTCCGACAACAGGAAATGCCAACCTATTCCCAACCCCTGGAATGGGTTAGGGTACCAACAGGTATTTCCCCAGTAGACCTTCTGCAGATATTTGGGGGTTTGTGCATTTATATTTTTATACAGTTGAATCATTTCAGGATTTTGCTGATGCCAGATTTGGTGATGAAGCTGACTTTTTATAACTAGCATAATATTGATGTATTGTGTTATCAAAACAAGTACATTCTAAAGGCTAATAAAAGCTCTCAGATTCCTAGCCCCTGAAAACTGCTTATTGCATGGTTGTGGCATTTCAAGTAAAGATAAGACTGCGACATGATATAGATAGCAAAGCATTGGGCTATTAAAAAGACACAACACCCCTGTCTCCACAAAAAAAATAACAGTGGAGAACATATGTCTCCTATAAATTAAGGCAATGAAATTGTGGAGTTACTTTTCAGACTTATAAATTTCCAAGGTATAAAACATTTTAAAAGTGCAATGGAAGCTCTGAAACTGCTTGTACTGTGTGGATAGGAGCTCAATATTATAATTGAGTAAAATATTAATGCAACTGTTATCCATTGAACGAGCCGGGGATCAGATTGGCTTCTTTGGTATCTCTCATCTCTAAATGATATTTTGTGAGCAGCGTGTGTTTGACCCACGCAGGAACCTGGTCATCTCTGAGTTGGCAGGTTACTTGTTCAAGCTTCCCTCTAGGACTTGCAGACTTAATCTAGACTGACACTACAATGCTGTCTGAGGAAATATTGCATTGTCAAAGGAGTGACCCTTTGGATAAATTATTAAACAGGGGTCCTATTACTTATTCCAGTGCTTAGCCGTAAGTTCCATGGAAACTTTCAAAGCAGAGCACGGAATTCTCCTGATTTCCAAGCTAATATTCTCATGAAATAACTTCCGGGCAATATTCCTCCCTCATTTGAGACTAATGAAGTACCGATGAACCATTTTCAGCAGTTGAAGAGATCTTGTCCACAGATTCACTATGTTTCAAAATAGGCCCTTGTATGTAAGATGCTTTGTGATGTTCTAAAAGAAGTTTGAATGAAAGTCTCTTTTACTCACTTATATTATGAGTTATAGGAGGGAAATTTTCAACCTGGAATGTAAAAACAGGCATTGAAAGCCAATTATTATCATAGAAACCATTAGATTTAGGTTAAGGGCTAACCTAAACCCTTCCTATTATAGAAGCCTAATACACAGTTTCAATTTAAATTCACCTTGGTGTTAAGTTAAAAATCATTACCATAATTTTCTTCTATATTCTGCAGTAACGAATCCTATTGTATTTGTTAACTCCTGCTGGCTCAAGAGATCAGGAATAGACCATTCAGCCCTTTGAGTCTGCTCTACTATCCATTACCATTCTGGTTGCTATTTGACACAGTGTGACAGTCGCGGCTGTCAACGGCAACTCTCCTTTTACCAATCAATCTGAAAAAGGACCTTCTGTTTGAGCAGATTCCCATTGCATTGTGGTAAACTTTATCGAAAAGTTCAGACAACTCTTTCCGATTCAGACCAGAGCAGGATAGGAAATTTATTTTGTTGATCGTGGATTTAGTTTAGCTTTTGGGGAGAGAAGCAGGTATTTAGAATGGCTAATTGTGGTCACTGGGGTGGAGGTCAGCCTCACAGAGATGGGGACCGACTTGAGACTGGGACACAAATGTTTACAGTTACCATGCGTGGAAGAACTACTGCTAACTTGGTTTGGACATTGTGTTAACATTATCATTTCCAGTTAATTCATGAACTCAATGTTCTGTCATTTAAGATGGTTTCCTGTTGTAGTTTAAGGTCTTTCTTTGTTTGAGCTACATTGTGTGTCGAATGAACAAGGTCATTAACTGTATTTTGGGGAAAAAGATAAAAACATTAAGATCTAGACCTCGATTGAGAGAGGCTATTTTCTTTATGTGGCATTTAGCACATCTTCTGTCACGCTGCAGGCAACTTTTCATAAGTCTGGTATTTTCAAAGCTCTTACGAGATGACAAGATGTATACAATCTAGCTGAGGAAATCCAGCCTAATTAACAAACAATCTGCTATATCCAATTGTTTCTTAAATGATTACCTCCATTCCCGAGCCAAAAAAGTTGTGAAAGATCTATAACAGTACAGACTACTGCAGCAAGTAAGATATTTTTATAGGATTCAGCTCCTAGCATTATGTTCCATCTACCAACATTTTGCCCTCTCACCTAACCTCTTTATATCCCTCTCTAGACTCTGTGTCGCCCTCGCCACTTGCCTCTCACCTATTTGTATGTCATCTGCAAACCGGGCAATAGTGCATTCACTTTCCTCGTCTAAGTCATTCATTTAAAAACATTTTTTTTAGAGTTTTGGAGTATTTAACAGTACCCAATTTTCCAATTAAGGAACAATTTCGCCTGACCAATCCACCTACCCTGCACATCTTTGGGTTGTGGGGGTGAAACCCACGCAGACACAGGGCCGGGATTTAAACCCAGATCCTTAGCGTCGTAGTCCCATGCTAACCAGACCCAGTCATTAATATGTATTGTAAATAACGGTGGCCACAGCACTGATCCCTGTGGCATTCCACTAATTACACGCTGCCATCCTGATAATGCCCCTTTTATCCCATCTCTGTCTTCTATCAGTTAGCCAATCCTCTATCCATGTTAACCCACACCATGAGCTCTTATCTTATTAAATATCCTTTTGTGTGGTTCCTTATCGAACGCTTTTTGGAAATCCAAGTAATATTACATCTGGATAAAAGCTTTGACAAAGGGTCATCTGGACTTGAAACATTACCTCTTTCCTCTCCCTACAGATGCTGCCAGACCTGCTGAGATTTTCCAGCATTTTCTCTTTGGTTTAATATTAAAGGCCCGTACCAGCCACCCCGGACAGGCGCCGGAATGTGGCGACTAGGGGCTTTTCACAGTAACTTCATTGGAGCCTACTCGTGACAATAAGCGATTTTCATTTCATTTTTCATTTTCAAATCTATTGCTTCCCCTTTTTTGGGCATGATTTTCCTTTCATGAAGCCACATTGACTCTGCTTGATTATATTATGTATTTCTAATACACTCTATGAATTCTTCCTCATGGCTACCCCAGCCAATTTGATTTTTACAATCTACATGAAGATTAAAGTCACCCATGTTTAAAGTACTGCCTTTTTAAAAATTACTTTATCAGAGTAACAAAGCCAAAACTCAGAGTGTGGACAGGGGCAAACCCTAACCCAGCTCCTTGCCTGCTCCAAAAATCAACCCTAATTTAATCCAATTCATGGGGCGCGATTCTCTGCTCCCCATGCCGGGTGGGAGAATTGCAGGAGGGCCGGGCGACTGATTTCACGCCCCCCTGGCGCCCCCCGCGATTCTCCCACCCCCCGCTCGGAAGAATCGCCGCTCGCCTTTTTTCACGGCGACCGGCAATTCTCCGGCCCGAATGGGCCGAGTGGCCTGACGTTCCTGACCGGTTCACGACGGCGGCAACCACACCTGGTCGTTGCCGTCGTGAACATGGGCACCAAAGACCTGTTTGAAGCTTGTGGGGGGCGGAGAGGGGAGTGAGCACCACGGCCGTGCTCAGGAGGGGACTGGCCCGCGATCGGTGCCCACCGATCATCGGGCCGGCGTCTCAAAGCGACGCACTCTTTCCCCTCCGCCGCCCCGCAAGATCAAGCCACCACGTCTTGCGGGGCAGCGGAGGGGAAGACGGCCACCGCGCATGCACGGGTTTGAGCCGTCAGCCGTCGTGACGTCAGCCGCGCATGCGCGAGTTGGAGACGTCACATAGGCGCCGCTGTCGCGTCATTCTCGGCATGTCAAGGCCCAGTGGCCGAGAATAATGGAGCGCCGCTCCTAGCCCCCCGGGTGGGGGTGAATACGGTGAGAGGAGCGGCCTCCAAGGCCGTTGTGAAACTCGGCCGAATTCACGACGGCCTTCCCGATTTTTCCCGGGAGTGGAGAATTCCGCCCATGGTCTCCACAAGAGAGACATAGCAGATCCAGGAATTACACCTGACTTCACCCTCATCTTAGCCAAAAGGCCGAGAAGCGATTAAAATACTGGCTTTTTTATGTGCCTTTATTATCTCCTGATTTATTCTCCGTCTGACAGGATAGCTAATGTTTGGGGGCCTGAAGATTACTCCCACTAGTGTCCTCCCCTTGTTACTTCTTACCTCCACCCATATGAATTCTACATCTTCCATTTTTTACTGACAGCGCTACCCCACCACCCTTGCCTTCCAGCCTGTCCTTACGAAAAGTCACATACCCCTGAATATTTAGTTGCCACTTTTGATCTCCCTGTAACCATGTCTCTGTAATGTTTATAAAACATACCCATTTACCTCAATTTGGGCCTTTAATACATTTACTTTGTGCCAAATGCTACGTACATTTAAATACAGAACTATTAATTTTGCCTTTTTGTTATTTTTTTCCTTTTCTGACCCCATTTGTTGCTTTTTTTAATGTTTGTGCACCCTGTCCCTTCCTGTCACATTCTAGTTACCATTCCCTAAATAGCTGCCTTGTAATGCTGCTGTATCCTTTTGCTTTGTAAGCCGACATGTCCCCTCCACAGCTTCAGCTGAGAACAGGCTCGGGTCTGTCTGCGATGCTACACGAAGACTCAAACATGAAGATTTGGATGTGAAATGAATGACGGGTGTTTATTGAGCCATTACTCAGCCAAAATCCTTCAGGAGAGAAGGGAGAAAATGGACAGTTGATTTTAAATTTGCTCTTTCCTTCTTGGTCCTTATGTTGTGCACATGCAGAACGATCAGCCTATTACCTCAGCAACAAAACCAGGAGAGCTGTTTTGTCTGCTGTTGCTGAATCTGCTTTGTTGGGAGCTCAAGGAATGAACTGTTCTTGTGTTCAATGTTTTTGTTCACTTGACTGCCACATGTACACAAACAGCATTGGCACGAAGAGAAGTTGCTACTTGATGGTGTTAAAATACGACTAACATAAAAGGTGAGGGCAGCAGTTAGGCCGTAAAGATGACACCTGAAAATGAAAATAATACCGAACCTTCTGTCAGCTATTGAGAGCTTGCTTCATTAACATGTACCCAAGTCCTGATGCACTTTGTCCTCAGAATTGCTGCACTGATTCTGTGCCTCCGTCTGATGTAGCTTTCCGGGGAATGTGTAACTTGCAGCCGCTCTACGGAAAATACTATTCAGTCATTTGACGGCTACTAAATATAGCCTTTGTCTTTGAACTAAGCGAAAAACATTCCCAGACAGGTCTCGAGTTTTACCAGGCATTTGATTGTGAAGACAGCTCATGAGGAAGATGTGATGTGTGACAAGTAGTCAAAATGTTTCCATTGTTTCTCTGAGGTGTTTGCTGATGGTTTATCTAAGTGAGTGCTGGTGATCATAGGAGTTAGACCCCTGCAGAAATTTCAAGAGAGTGTGTTTATCTTGGTGGAGGATGTTAACTGCAGCAGAGAACATGTTTTTCTAAATGAAATGGCAGAGAAACACATGTCGTAAAAATCAAAAACTTTGAAGTCCTCCAACCACAAACAACGTTGAGTCTCACCCAGCTCAGCACCCTGTTTGTTAGAGTCCTTGCATTATTCCGTTGCAGTTTAATTTCTTGCGACCCTCCATTATCTGCCAGCTTCCATTATCTCTCTGGTAGGCAGGGGTGGTCCTCATCCTAATGGTTAGTCAAGACTCTGTTAAACGTCTTTACCCTCTGCACACCTGACTCAATTACAGTCAGCGATTTAAATATTTCACAGGCCCAAACTCTTCCTTGACAAAGAAAGGTAAACAATTGTGAAATTAAATAATGTGGTGAGAAGGTAGACGGAAGACACATGGCTGAAAATTTGGTTAAAGGTTAAACCTTTCTGATTAGTTGTTGAGGTATCAGCATCCCTATCATTGTTAACCCCTCGTTACTCGAGTACATTTTGAGTCAATCACCCGACGTCTGTGTAAATCACACTGTATAGAGGCTGGTAGTTCCTTAACAGGAGAGATTAATGAACCAATTTGGGGACTTTCTTTTTTTCTGCTCCTTGTCTGCAATTTATCACATTTATTGCATTAAGTTTTATCATTAGCCATGCTTGTATTTAGTTTCAAACACGAGCTTTCGGAGCACGGCTCCTTCTTCAGGTGAATGGAGAAGGAGCCGTGCTCCGAAAGCTCGTGTTTGAAACAAACCTGTTGGACTTTAACCTGGTGTTGTAAGACTTCTTACTGTGCTCACCCCAGTCCAACGCCGGTATCTCCACATCATGTATTTAGTTTATAATTGACATTACTAGTCTGGTATAATAACCACTATATGCTTCTACATAAGAGGATTTTAACACTGCAAAGAACCTTGCGCCTCCAAAAATAACTTAACAAAGAATCACTGGGCAGGATCTACAAACCCTCCGCTGTGTGTTTTCTGCCGGAGGAGGCGCCTGCCATTGGCCGGTGATGGGATGTTGCAATCCTGCCATTGTATGCACCCGACGACACCAGTGAACCTGTGGTGTGGGTCACTTTCGGTGTGATCTGCCATGATCTGGCTGGAAGTTGATGTTTCAAAAATGAAATCTTCATTTCCACTTGTGTCCACTTTGAGCGGCACGGTGGTACAGTGGTTAGCACTGCTGCCTCACAACACCAAGGACCTGGGTTCAATTCCCACCTCGGGTGACTGTGTGGACTTTGCCAGTTCTCCCCGTGTCTGCGTGGGTTTCCTCTGGGTGCTCCGGTTTCCTCCCACTGTCCAAAGATGTGCAGGTTAGGTGAATTGGCCGTGCTAATATTACCTTAAGATTAGGTAGGGTTACGGGAGAGTAACAGAGGATTGGACCGAGGTAGGGTGCTTTATCGGAAAAAGAGCCAGTGTAGACGTGACGGGCTGAATGGCCTCCTTCTGCACAGTGGCGATTCTATGAATAGTGCTGAGGCTAGAATTCCTGCCATTAATTCATCCTGTAATTTTCCTCTTGTTTTGCATCGAACATCTCATGGTTCTATTTTTAATTTAGACCTGCTTGTTAGGTGAATTGGGCATTCTGAATTCTCCCTTGTGAACCCAAACAGGCGCCGGAGTGTGGCGACTAGGATATTTTCACTGTAACTTCATTGTAGTGTTAATATAAGCCGACTTGTGACACTAATAAAAATTATAGAATTTAGTTTTGAATTTATCATAAGTTTTGATTTATTTCCATTGAGTTCTGTCAGGAATGGAAACACTATCCAGTATTATCCAGGAGGAATGTCAAGTCCTTTGCGTTTGTATTTGAGTCTGGATTTGTGTATCAGCAAACCTACCATACAGTGATTCAGAAAACTACCGTGAAATTAGAGGAAACCCTTTCAAAATGCGTTAAGTGGCAAGGGTGGATTTTGCTTCCGAGGCCCTGCTCGTCCTGGCCTAAAACCGCAACCAGGTGGGACGGGCAGGATCCTGGAGGGAAATCTGTCCGTGCAATTTTACACTCCCCCCCCCCCCCCCCCCCCCCCCTCCCCCCCCACCCCCTCACCCCACCTCCCAATCTCAGAACCCGCCGGGGGGAGTGTAAAATTCTAGCCATTGGCTTTAAAATATGAACAAAAACTAACATTCAATGAATCGGAGTGAAAGGCTATTATGGACAATCCAGAAATATGTTTTGAGGTCTGTTTTATGTTAAGGGGGGGTTAGAGAAAATATTTCGAAATATATAATTTAAATATGTAGTTAACTATTTCAATATGTTGAGTGGTCTTGGGTTAAGATAATGTAATAAGAATTGATACATTTTTTGTGGGCATATTAAGGAAGCAATATCATGTTTGCAACAGTAATTTCAAAACATTGAAATAGTTTATTTTCTACTCTTTAAATAAAACATTTTAAGAAAATGTTAAAGAACCTCGCTGATGTAAAATGTGAGGCTATCCCAAAACCCAGAAGGGTAACTTGGAACACCAGTTCTTAATGGTGTATGTTGTAATTTAGTCTATTGTGAGACAAGATATGCAAACCAGGGAGGAATAGTCCAGTTGTTAATAAATAAAGAATATTTATTAACATTAAAAAAACACTTGACAAGAAGGACTATCACCGATGGCTGTGTACACACAGTATTATATGAGGTTACTCCATCTACCTACATTTTCTGAACTCTGAGATTCCCCTTGTTCCCAAACAACATCCAATATTATCTAACCTTAGGAGCTAAATCCAGCAGATAATTACCACTCACAGGTTTATTTGTCCATCTTTGGAAAAACCATCTTCAGTTTCAGTGAAGGTATCATCTCAGTTTGAGTTTTGGATTTTAACCAGCTGCGCCTTTAGCAATAAATTGCTTTCAGGGAGGCTGTTTCCTGCAGCTGGGAGTGGCTCTGATAGTAACTGCTGTTATTGCATCTCTTTCTCCAGATATTATGCTATGGACATATTATTCTTCCTCTTTGATGTTACCCACCCTGTTGACCTGGCTTTTAGCTCAAAAGTGCCAATTTCCATATCTGCACACTCTGAATACAGCCCATTGTTTTCCCCTAATCACATAGGTAAACACTTGCAGCGGGATTCTCCTGAATCCCCGCAGTGGCCCGGCGTTGGTGTATAAAGTGGCGCGACCCACTCCGGCGTAGAGCCAACCGGAAGTTGCCGAATCCACCACACTTCTGGGGGGCTAGGCCGGTGCCGGAGGGATTGGCACCACGCCAACTGGTGCCAATGGGTTGGCGCGAGTTCGCGCATGCGCAGAACCGCCGTCGTGGTTCCGCGCATGCGCAGACCGGCCGGCATATTCGAGCGCATGTGCAGGGGGGGTGTCTTCTCTACGCCGGCCATGGCCAAGTCCTACAACGGCCAGTGTGGAAGGAAGGAGTGCCCCCACGGCACAGGCCCGCCCGCAGATCGGTGGGCCCCGATCGCAGGCCAGGCCACCGTGGCCCCCCCCCCCCCAGGTCTACATCCCCCGAGGACCGCACCAGCTGGCCTACCAGCCAGGTCTCGCCGTGTGGGACCATGTCTGACCCATGCCGGCAGGACTGGCCAAAAACTGATGGCCGCTTGGCCCATTGAGGCCCGGAGAATTGCCGAGGGGGCCGCTGCCCTCGGCCCCCGACTGGCGCGGCAAGATCCCCGACCCACCTGAAAACTAGCGCCGGAGAATACGGCAGCCGGCATCGGAGCAGTGGGGCGGGATTCACACCGCCCCCCCGACCTGGCGGGGGGTTGGAGAATCCCACCTTTGGCTTTCTCTCTTGTATGCTAATTTTCATATCAACACCTCCTTAAGCCCTTGCCAATTCCCCTTTTTTTAATTTTATCCCAATTTCATTTTTTTTCCAATTTTCCCCAATTCTGAGTAATGGCCACTTCACAACCTAACTTATTTGAGATCTAGATATTCATATGAATTTAATTTAAAAATAGGATAAAGGTAAAATATCGACAAGCAGTTCACTGATTGTTCATTGATATGTGTGAACTGGAGAATTTGTATCCTTTGGGATGTTATAATTGTCAATTTAACACAAATGTTTTTTCACCCTAAGTGGTTCTTTGGAATCAACAAACATCAGAAATGACAGACGTTTGTTCCCAGCCACTGCTGGGAATTTAACTAACATCTTGAGAGCTGTGAAGATAACGTTGATTGTCTCAGCTGCAAAACATGCATGTTGGGTTGTAATGAAGGAATCATTGACAGCTTAATGGAACAAACAATCCACATAGATTTGTGGGGATATTGAAGTATACAATACTAAGATTATACAATAAGAAGTCTTACAACACCAGGTTAAAGTCCAACAGGTTTGTTTCAAACACGAGCTTTCGGAGCACGGCTCCTTCTTCAGGTGAAAGAAGAAGAAGAAGAAGAAGGAGAAGAAAGAAGAAGGAGCCGTGCTCCGAAAGCTCGTGTTTGAAACAAACCTGTTGGACTTTAACCTGGTGTTGTAAGACTTCTTACTGTGCTCACCCCAGTCCAACGCCGGCATCTCCACATCAAGATTATACAAATGTAGCATTATTGGCCCTCAATACAGACTTAAGCTAGAACGTTATATGGAAATAATATTCTGATGGCATTTGATTTCCTTTTGTAAAGCCGCTCAATTTAGGTATATTTATTCACCATATTTATTCACAACTTAGATGATGAGAAAAAAAACCACAAATCAAAATTTACTGACAGACGACACAAAGATACGAGACTTTGAAAAGAGTAACGTTGGAAGCACAAGGTGACAAACAGATATTAGTAGATTCAGTGAGTAGAATTCTCCAGTCTCCCCACCCCCAGTACTAAACGGCTTCCTCCTGTTCCTATATTTCCCACAGATAGACACCTGACATGCTCATTATGTGAGTATGGTTGTACTGTCCAGAGCTGTAAATAAATGAAAATGAAAATCGCTTATTGTCACGAGTAGGCTTCAATGAAGTTACTGTGAAAAGCCCCTAGTCGCCACATTCCGGCGCCTGTCCGGGGAGGCTGGTACGGGAATCGAACCGTGCTGCTGGCCTGCTTGGTCTGCTTTAAAAGCCAGCGATTTAGCTGAGTGAGCTAAACCAGCCCGCGGTCAATATCCTTTCAACATAGCCTTGAATGCATTATTTTTCTTGTCATATATTTTGCAGCATGAATGTCTCCGTCCTTTCTTACTTCCTTTCATCGTGCTTTACCTCTGGGTTATGTGGCTTGTGGGAAATTGTTCACGGGACATGGATCTGTCCTTGCTCAGTGGAGGACCAAGTTCCAGTTTGATCTGGCTGGTTGAGCCTAAGACAATCTGTGGCAGAGTAAGGGGGGCATAATTAAATGAGGAACAACATAGCATGTTCGCCAGTTCTGTGAGAAGAGTTTCTCTTCTGATCAATAATCTCCTCTCAATAAGAAGGCCGAACAGAACAGTGTGAAAGAAAACTGTTTTGTCTCCAATGCTCTTTCTGTTACATGAAAGGAAACTATGCCAGTATAAAATGTGAAATGTTTACCTATTCCAAGTCAGTGACAATCTGCAGCAGATTATCAATGGCACCATATTGTTCCGTGCAGCTTGTAGATGTGACTCTCTCAGAAGTGATCATGCTCGCTATTGAAGACTGTGACTGAGTGGGCACTTCAGATTGAAAACCGGTGCAGGCTTTTCTCATTAGTTGAGTACTGAATGGAACTGTTGAATCAATTTAAAAAATATTTAGTTAATTTACAACAAAAAACAGATTATGCAGCATGGAATGCATCTTGGATTCCTCAAAGTAGATTACATTTGATAAATCTCCACAATAATTCTCCCTTTGAACTATTTCACCCATGCTTTAAAAAGTGATATGATAGTTTTATTTAGATAATGTTTTAAGTTCCAAGCTGTTCAGTTTATTTTACACTAAATTATGTTATTGCGATTGAAGATCATAATTAATTAACATTTCTAAAATGCTGATGTATAACTAAATTTTAAATACAAGCACCTATTTGTGTTTAGGCAAAGGACTATTACAGTAATTCTTCAAAACTAAAATGCCCTTCCTTCGATAAGAATTGACAGCCAAGATTGAAGCTCATCGAGTTGAAGACAAATGATTGCCTTAGTTCAGACAGTCGATGAGAGGCAGGAAATGGAGGAGTGATATTGGACAGGAGCTTTAATTGACGAGATGTGACCCATGGGGCAGGGTTTTCCAGGTCTTCCCGCTGGCGAGATCTTCTAGTCCTGTTGAAGGTGACCCTCCGCCAGGCATTCCCCCGCAGCAGAGGGTGCAAACAACAGGAAAACCCATTGACAGTGGCGGAACTGGAAGATTCCCCCCCGCACCGGCCAATGGTGTGCCAGGTCCACTGTCGGAAAACACACCGCGGGTTGTCCAGCCAAGAACGTGGGTCAGGACCTCAACTGCTCATGGTATCCGCTTTCGCTGATAACAGCGAGATAGATCAGCAGTGTAGACTCAACTCATTCCTGGGATGAAAGACTTTCCTTCTGGAGAAACCTTAACAGATTGGGACAATGCTCATTGGATTTACAAGAGTGAGAGCTGATCTTATTGAAATGTAAGATTCTGAGGAGATTTAATAGTGTGAATCCAGGGAATGGGTCTAATCGTGTGGCAAAGATGAAGGGTGCGATTTAACGGAAACATTTCCAAGTGTCAGGTTGGGCGTGACTGGCCGGATGTTTCTCGGCGGTGACATTGGAGAAATTGCGGCCCATATTTAGTGGGACTTTGTGTCAGAAATGAGCCCCTAGGTGCTTCTCACCATTAATGGCTGTCTCGCTGTCTGATTCGCCTGAACTGTGCCTCAGAGTCTCACCACTAACAAGAGGGCGCTGCTTTTAAACACTCCGTCACCACTGACTCCCAGTCAACACAGACTCTCAGCAGTGGGCAGACCTGCCCCTCGCTTTGGGGTTGCCGACCAGACCAGGCTTCTCAGTACGTCGATGCGAGGCAGATATTCTGTTCTCCCGAGGGGGTCGGGGCACCAACAGCAGGTCGCCAGTACTGCCTGGGAGGCAGTGGTGGTGCACGATCGGGCAGGGGGTGCCCTGGATGGGTGTTGGGGGGGTGCGGGGGGAGGGGGGGACCGTCCCATAGTGCATTTGGGCTGGGGGGGGGGGTCAGGGATCACTTCAGGGTCCTTGGGGATCAGGACGCCATGTAGAAATGGTATCCCGATCTCTCGCTACACTGGGGCATTCCGGCAGGCGGACCCCCCCCCCCAGTGTATAAAACGGGGCTGTGAGCGGCCTCAGTCATGCGTACCCCGCTGAGACTCCGTATCAATGTGAGGCGCGTTGTATAGCCATGTGTTTCTCAGTGCTGCAAGCGCTGGGAAGCACGCGGATAAACGCGCTTGCTATGGGACTTTGTTCCCATTTAGTTGAATGGAGCCCTGTGTCACCCTGTGCTGCAGATTCTCAGCAAAATGGAGGCTCCTTGCTAAAAGGGGCTGCAGTAAACAAACACACATCCTCTAAGCAACTGCAGCTGCTTGAGGATCGATCTGTCTCTCTCTCTCTCCCTCTCCCACAGCTCTCAGCGGTAGACTCTCAACAGTGGAAAATCACACTGAAAAGTCACACCAACGCAGAGCAAGCCAGCAGAGAGAATGTGCATCCCTTTTCCAGTGTTGACAGCAGGGCATCATACATCTCCTTCCTCCAAACCACAGAAGCAAAAGAGGTGGTAGCAAACAAACATACGACCTTCAGGTATTTGCACCTACCAGCAAGAGGTAGCATCAAACACAACCTGCAGCCACTAGAGAATATTTTGTTCATTAAACTGTCAACAATACCAGAAGATGAAAAAAGGAAAACAAACCGCCTCTCTCTCCCTTTTGCACCTCCCAGAAGTAAACTCTCAACTGTGGAAAGTCACACCAACCAGTGCAGACCAGAAGAGAGAAAGAGCACCCGTTCCCCTTCTCCAACATTGGCAGGAGGCCATCATACATCAACTCTTTCCTTGATCCGGGCCACAAAAGTAAAAGATACAGCAGCAAACAAACACACTGCCTTCAGGCTTTTGAAAATGAAAAAAAAATGAAAATGGCTTATTGTCACGAGTAGCATTCAATGAAGTTACTGTGAAAAGCCCCTAGTCGCCACATTCCGGCGCCTGTTTGGGGAGGCTGTTACGGGAATCGAACCGTGCTGCTGGCCTGCTTGGTCTGCTTTCAAAGCCAGCGATTTAGCCCAGTGTGCTAAACAGCTTTTGTCACTACCAGCAGGAGCAAGCAGCACACACAACCTGCTGCACACTTGAGAGCTGTGAAGTTCTCTCACAACTAACAAGGCCAATTCCTCATCAGAAACAGTCTTCAGCTGTGAAGCTAGAGGCTGCTCACAGTCAAAAGGAATTAGTAACCTTCAAGCATTGAAACGAGAGCAGAGCTCTATTGTGGAAGTGTTTGGTGGGACAGGCAGCAGGGCTCTATCCTGGGGGGTTTGGTGGGACAGGCAGGCAGCAGAGCTCTACCCTGGGGGGTTTGGTGGGACAGGCAGGCAGCAGGGCTCTATCCTGGGGGAGTTTGGTGGGACAGGCAGCAGGGCTCTATCCTGGGGGGGTTTGGTGGGACAGGCAGGCAGCAGAGCTCTATCCTGGGGGAGTTTGGTGGGACAGAGAGGCAGCAGAGCTCTATCCTGGGGGGGTTTGGTGGGACAGGCAGGCAGCAGAGCTCTATCCTGGGGGGGTTTGGTGGGACAGGCAGGCAGCAGAATGGCTCTATCCTGGGGGAGTTTGGTGGGTCAGGCAGGCAGCAGATTGGCCCTGTCCTGGGGGAGTTTGGTGGGTCAGGCAGGCAGCAGATTGGCCCTGTCCTGGGGGAGTTTGGCGGGACAGACAGGCAGCAGAATGGCTCTGTCCTGGGGGAGTTTGGTGGGACAGGCAGGCAGCAGGGCTCTATCCTGGGGGAGTTTGGTGGGACAGGCAGGCAGCAGAATGGCTCTGTCCTGGGGGAGTTTGGTGGGACAGGCAGGCAGCAGGGCTCTGTCCTGGGGGAGTTTGGTGGGACAGGCAGGCAGCAGAATGGCTCTGTCCTGGGGGAGTTTGGTGGGACAGGCAGCAGAGCTCTATCCTGGGGGAGTTTGGCGGGACAGGCAGGCAGCAGAATGGCTCTATCCTGGGGGAGTTTGGTGGGACAGGCAGGCAGCAGAATGGCTCTGTCCTGGGGGAGGGGTTGGTGGGACACAGGCAGCAGAATGGCTCTGTCCTGGAGGAGTTTGGTGGGACAGGCAGCAGGGCTCTATCCTGGGGAGGTTTGGTGGGACAGGCAGGCAGCAGAATGGCTCTGTCCTGGGGGAGGGGTTGGTGGGACAGACAGGCAGCAGATTGGCCCTGTCCTGGGGGAGTTTGGTGGGACAGGCAGGCAGCAGAATGGCTCTGTCCTGGGGTAGTTTGGTGGGACAGACAGGCAGCAGGGCTCTATCCTGGGGGAGTTTGGTGGGACAGGCAGGCAGCAGAATGGCTCTGTCTTGGGGGAGTTTGGTGGGACAGGCAGGCAGCAGATTGGCCCTGTCCTGGGGGAGTTTGGTGGGACAGGCAGGCAGCAGAATGGCTCTATCCTGGGGGAGTTTGGTGGGACAGGCAGGCAGCAGATTGGCCCTGTCCTGGGGGAGTTTGGTGGGACAGGCAGGCAGCAGAATGGCTCTATCCTGGGGGAGTTTGGTGGGACAGGCAGGCAGCAGAATGGCTCTGTCCTGGGGGAGTTTGGTGGGACAGGCAGGCAGCAGAGCTCTATCCTGGGGGAGTTTGGTGGGACAGGCAGGCAGCAGAATGGCTCTATCCTGGGGGAGTTTGGTGGGACAGGCAGGCAGCAGAATGGCTCTGTCCTGGGGGAGTTTGGTGGGACAGGCAGGCAGCAGAATGGCTCTGTCCTGGGGGGGTTTGGTGGGACAGGCAGGCAGCAGAGCTCTACCCTGGGGGGTTTGGTGGGACAGGCAGGCAGCAGAGCTCTATCCTGGGGGAGTTTGGTGGGTCAGGCAGGCAGCAGATTGGCCCTGTCCTGGGGGAGTTTGGTGGGTCAGGCAGGCAGCAGATTGGCCCTGTCCTGGGGGAGTTTGGTGGGACAGACAGGCAGCAAAATGGCTCTGTCCTGGGGGAGTTTGGCGGGACAGACAGGCAGCAGATTGGCCCTGTCCTGGGGGAGTTTGGTGGGACAGACAGGCAGCAGAATGGCTCTGTCCTGGGGGAATTTGGTGGGACAGGCAGGCAGCTGAATGGCTCTGTCCTGGGGGAGTTTGGTGGGACAGGCAGGCAGCAGGGCTCTATCCTGGGGGAGTTTGGTGGGACAGGCAGGCAGCAGAATGGCTCTATCCTGGGGGAGTTTGGCGGGACAGGCAGGCAGCAGAATGGCTCTATCCTGGGGGAGTTTGGTGGGACAGGCAGCAGAGCTCTATCCTGGGGGAGTTTGGTGGGACAGGCAGGCAGCAGAATGGCTCTATCCTGGGGGAGTTTGGCGGGACAGGCAGGCAGCAGAATGGCTCTATCCTGGGGGAGTTTGGTGGGACAGGCAGGCAGCAGAATGGCTCTATCCTGGGGGAGTTTGGTGGGACAGGCAGGCAGCAGAATGGCTCTATCCTGGGGGAGTTTGGTGGGACAGGCAGGCAGCAGAATGGCCCTGTCCTGGGGAAGTTTGGTGGGACAGGCAGGCAGCAGAATGGCTCTGTCCTGGGGGAGGGGTTGGTGGGACAGACAGGCAGCAGAATGGCTCTGTCCTGGGGGAGTTTGGTGGGACAGGCAGGCAGCAGAATGGCTCTGTCCTGGGGTAGTTTGGTGGGACAGACAGGCAGCAGGGCCCTGTCCTGGGGGAGTTTGGTGGGACAGGCAGGCAGCAGAATGGCTCTATCCTGGGGGAGTTTGGTGGGACAGGCAGGCAGCAGAATGGCTCTGTCCTGGGGGAGTTTGGTGGGACAGGCAGGCAGCAGAGCTCTATCCTGGGGGAGTTTGGTGGGACAGGCAGGCAGCAGAATGGCTCTATCCTGGGGGAGTTTGGTGGGACAGGCAGGCAGCAGAATGGCTCTGTCCTGGGGGAGTTTGGTGGGACAGGCAGGCAGCAGAATGGCTCTGTCCTGGGGGGGTTTGGTGGGACAGGCAGGCAGCAGAGCTCTACCCTGGGGGGTTTGGTGGGACAGGCAGGCAGCAGAGCTCTATCCTGGGGGAGTTTGGTGGGTCAGGCAGGCAGCAGATTGGCCCTGTCCTGGGGGAGTTTGGTGGGTCAGGCAGGCAGCAGATTGGCCCTGTCCTGGGGGAGTTTGGCGGGACAGACAGGCAGCAGAATGGCTCTGTCCTGGGGGAGTTTGGCGGGACAGACAGGCAGCAGATTGGCCCTGTCCTGGGGGAGTTTGGTGGGACAGACAGGCAGCAGAATGGCTCTGTCCTGGGGGAATTTGGTGGGACAGGCAGGCAGCAGAATGGCTCTGTCCTGGGGGAGTTTGGTGGGACAGGCAGGCAGCAGGGCTCTATCCTGGGGGAGTTTGGTGGGACAGGCAGGCAGCAGAATGGCTCTGTCCTGGGGGAGTTTGGTGGGACAGGCAGGCAGCAGGGCTCCGTCCTGGGGGAGTTTGGTGGGACAGGCAGGCAGCAGAATGGCTCTGTCCTGGGGGAGTTTGGTGGGACAGGCAGGCAGCAGAATGGCTCTATCCTGGGGGAGTTTGGTGGGACAGGCAGGCAGCAGAATGGCTTTATCCTGGGGGAGTTTGGTGGGACAGGCAGGCAGCAGAATGGCTCTGTCCTGGGGGAGGGGTTGGTGGGACACAGGCAGCAGAATGGCTCTGTCCTGGAGGAGTTTGGTGGGACAGGCAGCAGGGCTCTATCCTGGGGAGGTTTGGTGGGACAGGCAGGCAGCAGAATGGCTCTGTCCTGGGGGAGGGGTTGGTGGGACAGACAGGCAGCAGAATGGCTCTGTCCTGGGGGAGTTTGGTGGGACAGGCAGGCAGCAGAATGGCTCTGTCCTGGGGTAGTTTGGTGGGACAGACAGGCAGGCAGCAGAGCTCTATCCTGGGGGAGTTTGGTGGGACAGGCAGGCAGCAGAATGGCTCTGTCTTGGGGAAGTTTGGTGGGACAGGCAGGCAGCAGATTGGCCCTGTCCTGGGGGAGTTTGGTGGGACAGGCAGGCAGCAGAATGGCTCTGTCCTGGGGGAGTTTGGTGGGACAGGCAGGCAGCAGAGCTCTATCCTGGGGGAGTTTGGTGGGACAGGCAGGCAGCAGAATGGCTCTGTCCTGGGGGAGTTTGGTGGGACAGGCAGGCAGCAGAATGGCTCTGTCCTGGGGGAGTTTGGTGGGACAGACAGGCAGCAGAATGGCTCTGTCCTGGGGGAGTTTGGTGGGACAGGCAGGCAGCAGAATGGCTCTGTCCTGGGGGAGTTTGGTGGGACAGACAGGCAGCAGATTGGCTCTGTCCTGGGGGAGTTTGGTGGGACAGGCAGGCAGCAGAATGGCTCTGTCCTGGGGGAGTTTGGTGGGACAGGCAGGCAGCAGCTGTAGTTGTCCCTGTTATGGGTATCCACAATATTTAAAGATGGCTTGAAGGCATCAGAGACAAGCTCTCGTAATTGCTTATTGTCACAAGTAGGCTTCAATGAAGTTACTGTGAAGAGTATTGAGTATTGGGATCTTACCTCTGTAGGTAAACACAGAGCACCTCTCGTGCATTGCCAATGGAATGCTGCCAAGTAGGGAATTCCAGGATAATGATTATAAAAGGACAATAGTAGCTTAACAACGCAACACATCGTATCATCGTAACACAGCCAGGAGAGATCTAGAATTCTGAGTCTGGATTCTCCATTCTGGGGACTCCTGCCAGAGTAGAATCACTCCTGATCTCCGCTGTCACGAGGAGCGACACCCAGGAGCAATTCACTCTCCTTCTCCATGCAAAGGTCTGCATGGATGGGAGGTTGTGGGTTTTTTTGGTTCAGAATCCAGTATCGATTACCATTTTGAGGGGGCAGTCCGATACCAAAGCCCGACAGCTGGCCCACCTCCCCACCCCCACATGGTAAATCAAATCAGAAAAGCAGCTAAATACTTTGACTTCTGATCTGCATTCCAAAGGGTGTCAAGGGATTTCAAGCCCTTTGAAGTGCGCTGGGCTTTTGAGGAAGCCTCTGACACTTGTAACAGCTGCTGTTTTTAATACTTCTGTCTGAAGCAGAAGAGGGAGGGGTAAGTGAAAATGCAGTAATTTTTCAACCCATTGCCTGGACTTCTCTACAGCTTTTAGGTGGGTGTCTCTGATTTGTGGGACGGAGGGGTGGTGCTTTCTATTGGAATGAGGGTACTGGGATGGCTGGTTGTGGGGGGTAGCGGGGGTAACGTTACACACTTACCCCCTTGACCCACTGCGTCAGGGCCATGCTTGTAAATACCTGCACCAATCCACACCCGTGTGCATCCCGGCTGAGAAGCCTGGAGCATCACAGAGGCCTGGAGAATCAGGCTTCCATTAATCAGATGCAAATAGGTTCAAATGACTTATTTGCATCTTCCTGCATGCGCAGGGCACGTCGCTCGCTGCTGTCGGCGGCGGGGGACTGGAGCATTGGAGTGGACGCCGATTCCACTTTTGGGCCAATGCCCGATTCTCGACTCGGTCAGGAAACACGTTGCCGATGGCAGAGAATCCACCCTGAGTGTGGGCGGATTGCCATGGGAATCGCGGCCGAACAACCAGCGGGATTCTCACCAGTTTTCCTACCAAAAGTACACTTGGGGAACAATTCAATGGCCACGTTGCGTCGTTAAAGCAGCTGGCAGCGGCTTGACTCTGCTCCTGGGATCTATCCAGCTCACATACCTTCGCGAGATCACATAAATCCCACTCAGAGTGCCAAGCTGGCATTGTTTGCGCGAGTGCGCGATCGGGTTGGTGATGCCATGCGTAGGTGTTGGTGACTGGGGATGCTCTCAATTTGCATTCAGGCTGAGGGGGAGATTGCATCAGGGGCTTCGGAGATCGGGTCACCATTTTCAAATAGTGCCCCGATATCTGTACCGAGTTCTGGCGAGCGGAGCTGCCCACTATACAAAACAGAGCTATATGCAGCCTCGCACATAAACCAATAGAAAGGCCAATCTCTATGGGTAGCTTTAACATAAATTGGCAAACAAGGATCCAAGAGGATTGGGCGCAACGCTGGTTTTAATCATCACTCAGTGTTCTCCACTGACTTCAACGAGCAGTTCCGCAAAGGACGGATTAGCTGAAAATTATCCCCATTGCTTCATTAACATTGTTAATAATTTGGCTTTTACATGAATTAAATTGAGCCTGTTGCTACCTGAGTTTTTGATTATAAGGTGAAAGAAGAGAATGTCATCAGAAATCTGCAAATTTGCGCAGTGGTTAACGCTGCGAATCTCGGCCCTGGGTCACTGTCCATGTGGAGTTTGCACATTCTCCCTGTGTTTGCGTGGGTCTCACCCCCACAACCCAAAGATGTGCAGGGTAGGTGGATTGGTCACGCTAAATTGCCCCTGAATTAGAAAAATAATTGGGTACTCTAAATTTATTAAAAAAAGAGAAATCTGCAAATTTGTTGCTTTTCAATTGATTTGAAAGCCAGCCATTGAAATTGTTCCCAGGTGGCACTCACTGTCATAATGGTGTTTAATTCAATACAGGACCATGCAAAATATATTGTCCAAAACATCAAAGTAACATTTAAAACTGATGACCACGGTGCTTTCCGATATTAGACCACTGAGTGGGCCGGTTCGGAGTTTGATGGGCGATGGTGGGAGTTTCGGGTTCGGAGTTGATGGGCGATGATGGGAGTTTCGGGTTCGGATTTGATGGCGATGGCGGGAGTTTCGGGTTCGGATTTGATGGGCGATGGCGGGAGTTTCGGGTCGGAGTTGATGCACGATGGTGGGAGTTTCGGGTCGGAGTTGATGCACGATGGTGGGAGTTTCGGGTCGGAGTTGATGGGCGATGGTGGGAGTTTCGGGTCGGAGTTGATGCACGATGGTGGGAGTTTCGGGTCGGAGTTGATGGGCGATGGTGGGAGTTTCGGGTTCGGAGTTGATGGGCGATGGTGGGAGATACGAGTTCGGAGTTGATGGGCGATGGTGGGAGTTTTGGGTTCGGAGTTGATGGGAGTTTCTGGATCGGAGTTGATGGGCGATGGTGGGAGTTTCGGGTTTGGAGTTGATGCACGATGGTGGGAGTTTTGGGTTCGGAGTTGATGGGAGTTTCCGGGTCGGAGTTGATGGGCGATGGTGGGAGTTGCTGGTTCGGAGTTGATGGGAGTTTCCGGATCGGAGTTGATGGGCGATGGTGGGAGTTTCGGGTCGGAGTTGATGGGAGTTTCCGGATCGGAGTTGATGGGCGATGATGGGAGTTTCGGGTTCGGAGTTGATGGGCGATGGTGGGAGTTATGAGTTCGGAGTTGATGGGCGATGGTGGGAGTTTCGGACTCGGAGTTGATGGGCGATTGTGGGAGTTTTGGGTTCGGAGTTGATGGGAGTTTCTGGATCGGAGTTGATGGGCGATGGTGGGAGTTTCAGGTTTGGAGTTGATGGGCGATGGTGGGAGTTTCGGGTTCGGAGTTGATGGGCGATGGTGGGAGTTTTGGGTTCGGAGTTGATGGGCGATGGTGGGAGTTTCCGGATCGGAGTTGATGGGCGATGGTGGGAGTTTCGGGTTCGGAGTTGATGGCCGATGGTGGGAGTTTCGGGTTCGGAGTTGATGGGAGTTTCGGGTTCGGAGTTGATGAGCGATGGTGGGAGTTTCAGACTCGGAGTTGATGGGCGATGGTGGGAGTTTCCGGATCGGAGTTGATGGGCGATGGTGGGAGTTTCAGACTCGGAGTTGATGGGCGATGGTGGGAGTTTCGGGTCGGAGTTGATGGGCGATGGTGGGAGTTTCAGACTCGGAGTTGATGGGCGATGGTGGGAGTTTCGAGTTCGGAGTTGATGGGCGATGGTGGGAGTTTCGGGATCGGAGTTGATGGGCGATGGTGGGAGTTTCGGGTTCGGAGTTGATGGGCGATGGTGGGAGTTTCGGGTTCGGAGTTGATGGGAGTTTCCGGATCGGAGTTGATGGGCGATGGTGGGAGTTTCGGGTTTGGAGCTGATGGGAGTTTCGGGTTCGGAGTTGATGAGCGATGGTGGGAGATACGAGTTCGGAGTTGATGGGCGATGGTGGGAGTTACGAGATCGGAGTTGATGGGCGATGGTGGGAGTTTTGGGTTCGGAGTTGATGGGAGTTTCGTGTTCGGAGTTCATGAGCGATGGTGGGAGTTTCGGGTTCGGAGTTGATGGGCGATGGTGGGAGATACGAGTTCGGAGTTGATGGGCGATGGTGGGAGTTACAAGTTCGGAGTTGATGGGCGATGGTGGGAGTTTTGGGTTCGGAGTTGATGGGAGTTTCTGGATCGGAGTTGATGGGCGATGATGGGAGTTTCAGGTTCGGAGTTGATGGGCGATGGTGGGAGTTTCAGGTTCGGAGTTGATGGGCGATGGTGGGAGTTTCTGGATCGGAGTTGATGGGCGATGGTGGGAGTTTCTGACTCGGAGTTGATGGGCGATGGTGGGAGTTTTGGGTTCGGAGTTGATGGGAGTTTCTGGATCGGAGTTGATGGGCGATGATGGGAGTTTCAGGTTCGGAGTTGATGGGCGATGGTGGGAGTTTCAGGTTCGGAGTTGATGGGAGTTTCAGGTTCGGAGTTGATGGACGATGGTGGGAGTTTCAGGTACGGAGTTGATGGGCGATGGTGGGAGTTTCTGGATCGGAGTTGATGGGCGATGGTGGGAGTTTCGGACTTGGAGTTGATGGGCGATGGTGGGAGTTTTGGGTTCGGAGTTGATGGGCGATGGTGGGAGTTTTGGGTTCGGAGTTGATGGCCGATGGTGGGAGTTTCGGGTTCGGAGTTGATGGGAGTTTCTGGATCGGAGTTGATGGGCGATGGTGGGAGTTTCAGGTTTGGAGTTGATGGGCGATGGTGGGAGTTTCTGGATCGGAGTTGATGGGCGATGGTGGGAGTTTCGGGTTCGGAGCTGATGGGAGTTTCGGGTTCGGAGTTGATGAGCGATGGTGGGAGATACGAGTTCGGAGTTGATGGGCGATGGTGGGAGTTACGAGATCAGAGTTGATGGGCGATGGTGGGAGTTTTGGGTTCGGAGTTGATGGGAGTTTCGTGTTCGGAGTTCATGAGCGATGGTGGGAGTTTCGGGTTCGGAGTTGATGGGCGATGGTGGGAGATACGAGTTCGGAGTTGATGGGCGATGGTGGGAGTTACAAGTTCGGAGTTGATGGGCGATGGTGGGAGTTTTGGGTTCGGAGTTGATGGGAGTTTCTGGATCGGAGTTGATGGGCGATGATGGGAGTTTCAGGTTCGGAGTTGATGGGCGATGGTGGGAGTTTCAGGTTCGGAGTTGATGGGAGTTTCAGGTTCGGAGTTGATGGACGATGGTGGGAGTTTCAGGTTCGGAGTTGATGGGAGTTTCAGGTTCGGAGTTGATGGGCGATGGTGGGAGTTTCTGGATCGGAGTTGATGGGCGATGGTGGGAGTTTCGGACTCGGAGTTGATGGGTGATGGTGGGAGTTTTGGGTTCGGAGTTGATGGGCGATGGTGGGAGTTTTGGGTTCGGAGTTGATGGCCGATGGTGGGAGTTTCGGGTTCGGAGTTGAAGGGAGTTTCTGGATCGGAGTTGATGGGCGATGGTGGGACTTTCAGGTTTGGAGTTGATGGGCGATGGTGGGAGTTTCTGGATCGGAGTTGATGGGCGATGGTGGGAGTTTCGGGTTCGGAGCTGATGGGAGTTTCGGGTTCGGAGTTGATGAGCGATGGTGGGAGATACGAGTTCGGAGTTGATGGGCGATGGTGGGAGTTTTGGGTTCGGAGTTGATGGGAGTTTCTGGATCGGAGTTGATGTGCGATGGTGGGAGTTTCAGGTTCGGAGTTGATGTGCGATGGTGGGAGTTTCAGGTTCGGAGTTAATGGGCGATGGTGGGAGTTTCGGGATCGGAGTTGATGGGCGACGGTGGGTGTTTCAGACTCGGAGTTGATGGGCGATGGTGGGAGTTTCGGGTTCTGAGTTGATGGGCGATGGTGGGAGTTTCAGGTTAGGAGTTGATGGGCGATGGTGGGAGTTTCGGGATCGGAGTTGATGGGCGATGGTGGGAGTTTCAGACTCGGAGTTGATGGGCGATGGTGGGAGTTTCCGAATCGGAGTTGATGGGCGATGATGGGAGTTTTGGGTTCGGAGTTGGTAATAGAACACTACAGCGCAGTACGGGCCCTTCGGCCCTCGATGTTGCGCCAACCTGTGAAACCATCTGAAGCCTATCTGACCTACACTGTTCCATTTTCATCCATATGTCTATCCAGTGACCACTTAAATGCCCTTAAAGTTGGCAAGTCTACTACTGTTGCAGGCAGGGCGTTCCACACCCCTACTACTCTCTGAGTAAAGAAACTGCCTCTGACATCTGTCCTATATCTATCACCCCTCAATTTAAAGCTATGTCCCCTCGTGTTGGTCATCACCATCCGAGGAAAAAGACTCTCACTATCCACCCTATCTAACCCTCTGACTATCTTTTATGTCTCTATTAAGTCACCTCTCAGCCTTCTCCTCTCTAACGAAATCTACCTCAAGTCCCTGAGCCTTTCCTCGTAAGACCTTCCCTCCATACTAGGCAACATCCTAGTAAATCTCCTCTGAATGCTTTCCAAAGCTTCCACATCCTTCCTATAATGTGGTGACCAGAACTGCACGCAGTACTCCAGGTGCGGCCGCACCAGAGTTATGTACAGCTGCGGCATGACCTTGTGGCTCCGAAACTCAATCCCCCTGCTGATAAAGGCTAGCACACCATATGCCTTCTTAACAGCCCTATTAACCTGGGTGGCAACTTTCAGGGATTTATGTACCTGGATGCCGAGATCTCTCTGTTCATCTACACTACCAAGAATCTTGCCATTAGCCCAGTACTCTGCATTCCTGTTACTCCTTCCAAAGTGAACCACCTCACATTTTCCGCATTAAACTCCATCTGCCACCTCTCAGCCCAGCTCTACAGCTTATCTATGTCCCTCTGTATCCTATAACATCCTTCAGCACTATCCACAACTCCACCGACCTTCGTGTCATCTGCAAATTTACTAACCCATTCTTCTGCACCCTCTTCCAGGTCATTTATAAAAATGACAAACAGCAGTGGCCCCAAAACAGATCCTTGTGGTACACCACTAGTAACTGAACTCCAGGATAAACATTTGCCATCAACCACCACTCTCTGTCTTCTTTCAGCTAGCCAATTACTGATCCAAACCGCTAAATCACCTACCATCCCATACTTCCGTATTTTCTGCAATAGCCTACTGTGGGGAAACTAATCAAACGCCTTACTGAAATCCATTTGTTGATGTGCGATGGTGGGAGTTTCAGGTTTGGAGTTGATGTGCGATGGTGGGAGTTTCAGGTTCGGAGTTGATGGGCGATGGTGGGAGTTTCGGGATCGGAGTTGATGGGTGATGGTGGGAGTTTCTGGATCGGAATTGATGGGCGATGGTGGGAGTTTCAGGTTCGGAGTTGATGGGCGATGGTGGGAGTTTCTGGATCGGAATTGATGGGCGATGGTGGGAGTTTCAGGTTCGGAGTTGATGGGCGATGGTGGGAGTTTCAGGTTCGGAGTTGATGGGCGATGGTGGGAGTTTCGGGTTCGGAGTTGATGGGAGTTTCCGGATCGGAGTTGATGGGCGATGATGGGAGTTACGAGTTCGGAGTTGATGGGCGATGGTGGGAGTTTCCGGATCGGAGTTGATGGGCGATGGTGGGAGTTGCTGGTTCGGAGTTGTTGGGAGTTTCCGGATCGGAGTTGATGGGCGATGGTGGGAGTTTCGGGTTCGGAGTTGATGGGCGATGGTGGGAGTTTCGGGATCGGAGTTGATGGGCGATGGTGGGAGTTTCGGGATTGGAGTTGATGGGCGATGGTGGAGTTTCGGGTTCGGAGTTGATGGGCGATGGTGGGAGTTTCTGGATCGGAGTTGATGGGCGATGGTGGGAGTTTTGGGTTCGGAGTTGATGGGCGATGGCGGGAGTTTCTGGATCGGAGTTGATGGGAGTTTCCGGATCGGAGTTGATGGGCGATGGTGGGAGTTTCCGGATCGGAGTTGATGGGCGATGGTGGGAGTTTCCGGATCGGAGTTGATGGGCGATGGTGGGAGTTGCTGGTTCGGAGTTGATGGGAGTTTCCGGATCGGAGTTGATGGGCGATGGTGGGAGTTTCCTGATCGGAGTTGATGGGCGATGGTGGGAGTTTCGGGTTCGGAGTTGATGGGCGATGGTGGGAGTTTCGGGTTCGGAGTTGATGGGCGATGGTGGGAGTTTCGGACTCGGAGTTGATGGGCGATGGTGGGAGTTTCCGGATTGGAGTTGATGGGCGATGGCGGGAGTTTCTGGTTCGGAGTTGATGGGCGATGATGGGAGTTTCAGACTCGGAGTTGATGGGCGATGGTGGGAGTTTCCGGATCGGAGTTGATGGGCGATGGTGGGAGTTGCTGGTTCGGAGTTGATGGGAGTTTCCGGATCGGAGTTGATGGGCGATGGTGGGAGTTTCGGACTCGGAGTTGATGGGCGATGGTGGGAGTTTCCGGATCGGAGTTGATGGGTGATGGTGGGAGTTTCCGGATCGGAGTTGATGGGCGATGGTGGGAGTTTCGGACTCGGAGTTGATGGGCGATGGTGGGAGTTTCCGGATCGGAGTTGATGGGCGATGATGGGAGTTTCTGGATCGGAGTTGATGGGCGATGGTGGGAGTTTCCTGATCGGAGTTGATGGGCGATGGTGGGAGTTTCGGGTTCGGAGTTGATGGGCGATGGTGGGAGTTTCGGGTTCGGAGTTGATGGGCGATGGTGGGAGTTTCGGACTCGGAGTTGATGGGCGATGGTGGGAGTTTCCGGATTGGAGTTGATGGGCGATGGTGGGAGTTTCGGACTCGGAGTTGATGGGCGATGGTGGGAGTTTCGGGTTCGGAGTTGATGGGCGATGGTGGGAGTTTCGGGATCGGAGTTGATGGGCGATGGTGGGAGTTTCGGGATTGGAGTTGATGGGCGATGGTGGAGTTTCGGGTTCGGAGTTGATGGGCGATGGTGGGAGTTTCTGGATCGGAGTTGATGGGCGATGGTGGGAGTTTTGGGTTCGGAGTTGATGGGCGATGGCGGGAGTTTCTGGATCGGAGTTGATGGGAGTTTCCGGATCGGAGTTGATGGGCGATGGTGGGAGTTTCCGGATCGGAGTTGATGGGCGATGGTGGGAGTTTCCGGATCGGAGTTGATGGGCGATGGTGGGAGTTGCTGGTTCGGAGTTGATGGGAGTTTCCGGATCGGAGTTGATGGGCGATGGTGGGAGTTTCCTGATCGGAGTTGATGGGCGATGGTGGGAGTTTCGGGTTCGGAGTTGATGGGCGATGGTGGGAGTTTCGGGTTCGGAGTTGATGGGCGATGGTGGGAGTTTCGGACTCGGAGTTGATGGGCGATGGTGGGAGTTTCCGGATTGGAGTTGATGGGCGATGGCGGGAGTTTCTGGTTCGGAGTTGATGGGCGATGATGGGAGTTTCAGACTCGGAGTTGATGGGCGATGGTGGGAGTTTCCGGATCGGAGTTGATGGGCGATGGTGGGAGTTGCTGGTTCGGAGTTGATGGGAGTTTCCGGATCGGAGTTGATGGGCGATGGTGGGAGTTTCGGACTCGGAGTTGATGGGCGATGGTGGGAGTTTCCGGATCGGAGTTGATGGGTGATGGTGGGAGTTTCCGGATCGGAGTTGATGGGCGATGGTGGGAGTTTCGGACTCGGAGTTGATGGGCGATGGTGGGAGTTTCCGGATCGGAGTTGATGGGCGATGATGGGAGTTTCTGGATCGGAGTTGATGGGCGATGGTGGGAGTTTCCTGATCGGAGTTGATGGGCGATGGTGGGAGTTTCGGGTTCGGAGTTGATGGGCGATGGTGGGAGTTTCGGGTTCGGAGTTGATGGGCGATGGTGGGAGTTTCGGACTCGGAGTTGATGGGCGATGGTGGGAGTTTCCGGATTGGAGTTGATGGGCGATGGTGGGAGTTTCGGACTCGGAGTTGATGGGCGATGGCGGGAGTTTCTGGTTCGGAGTTGATGGGCGATGATGGGAGTTTCAGACTCGGAGTTGATGGGCGATGGTGGGAGTTTCCGGATCGGAGTTGATGGGCGATGGTGGGAGTTGCTGGTTCGGAGTTGATGGGAGTTTCCGGATCGGAGTTGATGGGCGATGGTGGGAGTTTCGGACTCGGAGTTGATGGGCGATGGTGGGAGTTTCCGGATCGGAGTTGATGGGTGATGGTGGGAGTTTCCGGATCGGAGTTGATGGGCGATGGTGGGAGTTTCAGGTTTGGTGTTGATGGGCGATGGTGGGAGTTTCCGGATCGGAGTTGATGGGCGATGGTGGCAGTTTTACGCTGGCAGTATATTATGGTGCCCAGTTATAGAGTTTTGAACGGCTCGCTGAATTATACAGTCTGATCTCTACAACAGAACAGTAAAACTCCACTCGAGGCGTTTGTGTAACTCAACTGTTAACCTCATTGCTTCATTAACAGCCCATGCTCATCCTCTCATTGTCCCACAGAGATCAGCTGCCCTTCTACTGGGGAAAGACTTGGGCAGATTTGAGCTTGAGGTTTCTGGCCTCTATTAGTGCTGATCCTTCAGTGATCAAAGGGAGAAGGAAGCAACTATAACACGAATATCTATGTCTGTTAGTTCTGACCTGAAATGGAACAACAAAGGCAGTTTAAAAAGCTGGGTGGCTCCTCTTATTCTTGCTGTTTTTATGGCAAGCGTTCAAAAGATCAAATGTAAAAGCTTTGGAGACATGGGAGATGGGCTCAATCTGACAGTTTGGTATTTGATGTTAGAAAGAGAGACAGATACTTTACCTGTTCGGATCTGGTCAAGTTGGTTTCACCAGCAACGTGAAATTAAAGATTACGATGTGAGTTTGAAAGTGATTTTGTAACCAGTGTCTTAGTTGGTGATTTGGCAGTGGGGCTTGTGGGAGATGCTTTGTGCAGGAATGGTCTTTTAATTGAGTTGACTTGTTTTAAAATGGCCTTATCCAAGGATTAGGGACCAGACTGCAAAAAAATAGGATCTATTTCCCTTTTCTGGCCATTTATTTTCCATAGCTTATCGCTAATGGTCTTTTAATTATTCGTCTGGTTCGTAAAAACACTTATGGCCACCTGCTTCTTTCAAAACATTATTTTAAAAGCCAAAGAATAAAAGTGATGATTTTGTCACTTGAAATGAACACTGAACTGACTGCCTCATCGATGTAAACATCCTGCTACTAATAATCCACTGGGGTTATCTGAGCTGGAGCCCACAGCTGGGAGGGCACACTGCAGCTTTCCTAGAACTTCGGATTTTTAAGTAATGTTGTCAGAGCAGAGTTTTGAAACTTTGTACACTGTAAAGTGTTTTTTTTTTGCAAAGGAATGCCTCTCTTTCTTCTCCACCTTAGCAGTTTATCCACCTTTCCCTGCCCCTGAGAGAGAACCTGGAAAATCTGCTTCCCGAAACACTTCTTTTGGAATGCAATGGGACCTGGGGTGACGTGACCTTGAACCTTTCCCTTGACCCAAACCCAAGAAGCAGCTAACTTCAGGCAGCCCAATGAGATGGTGTTCTGAATGAAATAAGCACATATTGAACCTAGGGACTCCAACTTTACAATCTACCAATCTATAGGCACAGAGAGTTGAGCTTTCTTCACACTGTGCTGTTTCTGGGCAGTAAAAGAAATGCAATATTCTAATTTTGTCCTGTTGTGCACCAATATAATTCCACAAATTTCCTTCCATCATCTCCTCTCCTGAATTTATGGAATAAGATGCTATAATTTTCCACCACTCTTTTGGTGGTAAGGCCAATTGGGCCTTACTCATGGGTAAGCCCTTTTAGTGTGCAATGGCAGCTATTTGACTAGGGGAGGATGTTGAAGGTGAGTCATAGAATCATAGAATTTACAGTGCCCATTCGGCCCATCGAGTCGGCACTGGCCCTTGGAAAGAGCGCCCTGCCCCCGTAACCCAGTAACCCCACCTAACCTTTTTTGGACCTTAAGAGCAATTTATGATGGCCAATTCACCTAACCTGTACGTCTTTGGACTGTGGGAAAAAACCAGAGCACCCGGAGGAAACCAACGCAGACACGGGGAGAACGTGCAGAGTCAGAGGAGGTGTAGTGACATTGTGACTAAACTAGTAATCCAGACACCCAAGGGAATGCTCTGTGGGCCTGGGTTCGTATCCCATCAGGGCAGCTGGCGCCATTTGAATTTAAAAAAAGATCAATGATGACCATGAAACTATTGTCAGTTGTCATAAAAACCTACCTGGTTCACTAATGTCCTTCAGGGAAGGAAATCTGTTGTCCTTTCCCGGTCTGGCCTACATGTGACTCCAGACCCGCAGCAACGTGGTTGACTCTGAAATGCCCTCAAGGTTGGGCAACAAACGCTGGCCCAGCAACGCCTACATCCCATGAAAATAAAGAAAATAAAAAGATCCAGCCTTCATTCAGTATCCACAAACTTTCAGTCAGAGTCACTGGCTAACAATTCGGAGCAGGAACTTTTGGCATTCTGCCCGTTTTAGTTTATAACGCTGACGCCAATTCCCAAACACCTATCACTAACTCAAACGAGATCAGCTAACTCAACACAGACCAGGGATTTACAAATCACCTTCATCTCAACAGGATATGCTGTACTCATATTTGTGTTTCAATTGGATATCAAGGACTTTAGCTAGAATATACACATATGAAAACATTTTATTCATATATGATTGCACGGACATTGAATGCAGCTTGGGGCGAGCTTAGGAGTGTGTTATTATTACAAAGATTTCAGAAGTTAAACAGCATACATTACAAAGCTTGAAGCCAAAAGCCCAGAGTATTATTCACACTCAAGGTCACTGTCATAACCTCAGTAATCGTTTACCAATGAATTGCCTGAAGGAAACTCCTCGCAACATTTGAAAATCATTTGCAGGTTGTTGTTTTGTTCTGGTGTAGTTGTTGCTGGTATCACTGTTATCCGCAAGTTTTCTTACAAGTCAAGTTTTGTTCTTCTAAACCTCATGAAAGTTCATCAGGATTGCAAAGTAATTGAAGATTTCTGCGTCTTCCCCTCATCACCCATTTCTGGATTCCAATGTGCTCGTGTCACTGAAACAATGCTGATAATAAATCCATATTCCACACCACTCCCTCCCTCCTTACATTACACAAGCACACACATGATGCCATATGTTATGAGGTATTTAATTTTGAGAATTATAAATCAAGACTGATTTTACAAAACAAGTTTTAAATCTTACTTCTGGTGGTTTATAGCTCTGTCTCTCCAAATTAATGTCAATGTTCTTGAAACATTCTGAGTGCAATGATTGAGAGTTTAAATGGTGACAGCCAAGCAATTAGTTGCTGAGATGGATGTTTATCTGATTATGCATTGCCATTTTATGATGTAAAATAAATATCTTGTACTGATTTGTTTTATAAAACAAATTAAATAAATGAATATTATTTTAATTGTTAAATTTAAAATAAATGAATTAGGATTTGTGTCAGAATAATGGTCAGAGGAATGTTGGAAAGACAGTTCAAGTGTTTATCCATTGACAGGAAGATCAGTCATTTCCAGGATGATGAACGTGATGAACTACACGTGTGAGAAAACCTCAGGCGATTCATCCAAACATGACTGAGGCGTGAATTCTCCGGCCGTTTGATTCACTTTTCCCACTGGCACCACACCCAGCCCTTGGGTTTTCCAGCAGCGTGCGGTGGCCTCAATGGGAAATCCCATTGATAAACAGCGTGAGTGGATAATCCCACCGCCGGCAAGAGGCGTGATGCCGAGAAACACACGGCTGGGGGACCGGAGAATCCAGACCAGGAATCCAAACTGGAGAATCCCGCCCTAAGTGTCATTTTTGGGGGGGTTTTCGCGGAGTGATTCCTGCCAGTGTTTGAGTGCGATCCATACCACAATTGAAAATGAAAATGAAAAATGAAATGAAAATCGATAATTGTCACGAGTAGGCTTTAATGAAGTTACTGTGAAAAGCCCCTAGTCGCCACATTCCAGCGCCTGTTCGGGGAGGCTGGTACGGGAATTGAACCGTGCTGCTGGCCTGCCTGGGTCTGCTTTCAAACCCAGCGATTTAGCCCAGTGTGCTAAACCAGCCCCTTCACCCTAAATTCACCCACACTTAGGCTGTGATCTAATTGTAGCATCGTGCACGACTCTGGCTGAGATACGGCTGGTAAATCTCGCAACGGGTCTCTCATGTGATTTATCCGGCTCGCCATGCCTCACGAGATCTAATGGGATCTCACGAGATAGCATGATCTGGATTCCGGCCACAATGGGTAGGACCTAAAGTTGCCTATTTAAATGTGTCTTCGCCAGAGCTAACCATCCGCCGGGATCTAACAGCCAAACCGAGGACACCCCAGCCGGGTGCTGTTTAGCACTGGTCTCCGCAAATGGGGACCAGGCAGAACGGCACTTGGCGGGGTCCTTGCGATAGAGGCTCACAGGTGGTTGGTTCCTGGGAAAGGTGGCACCCTGGCAGTGCCAACCTTACAGGGGCACTTCCAGGGTGCCAAGGTGCCGTTTTACCCACGCTGGGGATTTTCCCAGGGGTCCCTGCCCTTATGAGGTGCGGTGCGAATGGCTTGAGGAACTTTCCAACAGGTAAGTTGGGACATTAGGGGTGTCTGGGGGGTCATGTTGGGGGATCACTGGGGAGCCTAACTGCCCACTTGAATGGGAGGGATCCACATCGTGACGAGGCTGGTGAATTTTGTGAGAGGCGAAGATTTATCAGCCTCATTGTGTCCTAGGTGACACACGAAGGGGCCGATAGATTGTGCCCTTAGAATTTTTCCCCTGAGTGGAGAACTAAAACCCCCTTCAACCCTCCTCTCTTCATAACCCCATCCATACCCTCTTTCACTTCCCCTCCCAACATTCTTACCCCCCCCATTCCCCTCCTTCAACCCCCATCCTTCATAGCAGAATTTCACGCCCTCATCCTTCATGCCTCTTGCACCCTTCAGGCCCCACCCCTTGGTGAGTGCCCCGTGACACCCGGGCACTTTGGTTGGCACTGCCTGGTCGGCGGAAAGTGAATACCGGGAGCGATGGCAACCCGGCCTCGAACGGGCTGTGTATATTTTAATTAGTTTAATGACTCATTTAAATAGGCTGAGCTAGAGCACGCTCGTTGAGGCTGTGATCCAGATCACGTCTGCCGTAACGGGATGGATGCATCGTGTTCAGCTTGGTGCCTGCCGCAAAAACAGCTTTTGGTCTCTCCCACTAATCAGCAGAAATAGCGGCTTTGGGCTGTGTATACGGCCAGCCCCTGTATTTTGCTGGTGGGGCAGCATTTGGTCAGGTGGGCGGTAGTGGGTGGGGGTGGGTCGGATGCTGAAGATGAAAGCCCCATTGCCAGCATTAAATTCTGCCTCATTTCATTCCTGCAAATAATAACTCACAATACAGTGAAGTTTGTAATTGTAAACTGTAATCTACAGCAAGGGGTGTGGCTTAGGTTGATCTTAGATTAAGATAAATGGTCGGCACAACATCGTGGGCCGAAGGGCCTGTACTGTGCTGTACTGTTCTATGTTCCATGTTCTATGTCCACATCAGACTCAAGATGGGGGGTTACTTCCATCTTATTTTCACATCAGCTGATCTCATTCAAAATAATTGCAAATGCAACAATGAACCAATTTCTTACTGATTTTGAAAGGATTGTCTACTAAGCTCGAATTGTGCTATCATGGATTATTTTAAATTTTTAATTCAGAATTATTACTACCTTTGACCTAGAACAAAACCTGATGGGTGCGATTTCCCCCCCCCCCCCCCCCCCCCCCCGACCCACTACCCTCCACCTGACCAAAAGCTGCCCCACCACTAAAATGCAGGGGCTGGCCGTAAATTCCACCCAAAGATTAGCATCTCTTCTAAAATGGTGCACTGATTTAATATGTAAAATAATTGTGTGATGAAACTGGTTTTATTTTCAGGCCACAGCGTGTTCACTGTAGTATAATAAACACAAACTAAAGAAAGGATAGTGGAACATTGAGCTCTGTCAGAGAGTCAGCAATGACGCATTGCGCCAAATTGACTTTTCCTGCGCTCTTTGGGTTTTTACAGAATGAAAGTACCTTGACCTTAATTATACAAAAGGTTTTCAGGATATACGACCTTACGCACATCCAGTAGAATTATGGATCCAACTTTGTGGTGCTTGTTGTTTGCTCGATTAAGTGTGTTGAGATAGTGGCAAATTCCCAAGATAAATAAATTAAAAATAAAGTTCAATAATGCCAAAATTGCTATTGTGGCTTCAATTGGTTGCCTTCCAATCTCCAGAGTAACCTCAACAACAATGAAGGATTGTCCATACCTGCAACAATAAACCCCTAACTGAGGTAATGCCTCACATGCAGTGAGAATGTGTGTGTTATTGAACAGATTCCAATTAATAGTAACAAGACTTCTTATGTAGGCCAACTTACAGACAAATTGATAGTTCTGCTTTTCTTATTAATGCATACATTTAAACAGTTTTCTCTGAATCTAAACTAGACATGCGAAGGCTCAGATAAAATGACACTGGGAGAGTTATAAAAACATGCCTGATAAGAGATTAGTAGGGACAAGAAATTATTTGTTTGGGGGGGGGGGGGGGGGGGATTATACAGTATCCCAAAATAGTGTCTATGTGTATAGTTGTGCACCTACTGCATCAATTGATTGGGAACGCAAGACTTTTAACATTCACAATGTGAAGTAATTTGTGACATATTTACATTTTCACAAGCTAATGAGTAACAAAGACAAAGAGGTTAATTACAAAAATCATAGGAGCAAAAATGAGAACTTCTAATTCAATAATTAAAAAGCACAGCTGATATAACAGAGAAAATGAAACATGTGTAATAATCCCAGGTATTATTGTCAGTGAAGTGTTTGATGACACGGCAGTGGTGCATTGGATTGACTACGACTGCAATATTGGCAAAGGAATATGATTTGATAATAGTTGAAGCTGTTTGAAATATAAGCCAGCTATTGGACTTACTGTTGGCTGAGTGACATCAGCAGAGATAAATGAGTAAGTCTAGACAGGTAGGAAAGTTGCATGTTTGAATTTGTTTTGCTGTATTGAATAACTGTTTCTTTGTCGTACAAAGAGGGGAACAAGCCTGGCAAGGCCATTGGTTTAAAACAAAATCAGACTATAATCTCCATTCCATTTCCTTTCTTTGACTTTGTGAATTGTTTTATTTTTCTGTCAGCAGCACACCTGCTCTCGACACACCTGTTTCTTTTTGTCTTTCCCCTTCATCATTCCCTCTGTTATCGGAAGACCACCTCTTCTTCATTCATCCCCTCCTAAATCACCACTGTCCTTGTCCCAGGCACCTCCTGCTCAAAACTTGTTACATTTCTAACTTTTCCCAGTTCTGACAAAAGATCACAGATCAGAAACGTTAACTCTGTTTTTCCATCTGCTGATGGAACCCCCTGAGTATTTCCAGCATTTTCTGTTTTTAATTCAGATTTGCGGCACAGGCAGTGTTTTTCCATTCAGATTGTTTTAAATTTGTTCTTGGGATGTGAGTAATGCTGCCTACACCAGCATCTATTGCTCATCCTCAATTTCTCTTCACAAGGTGGTGGTGAGCTGCCTTCTTGAATGGCTGCAGTCCCTGAGATGCAGGTACACCCACTGTGCTGTTAGGGAGGGAATTCCAGGACTTTGACCCAGCGACAGTGAAGGGACAGCTGATATATTTCCAAGTCAGAGTGGTGAGTGGTTTGGAGCAGAATGTACAAAGGGGATACACTGAAGTGGTTCTGAGACATGAGTTCAAATCCCATTATGGAAGCTGATGCAATTTCAATTAATTAATAAACCTTGAATTAAAAGCTAGATTTGAATGTTTGAATCCCCTTTCATCCCTCGTGGCGTGTTTGGAGTCAGAGGGGTATGTAATTGGGCAGGAGTGTGGCATCCAACACCTTCCTGCCCCCACCCCAATTAAGTCCCATGGTCGACCGTCCCTCCTCCTCAACACCCCCACCCCCAACCCCACCATCACCACCCCTTGATTAAGGGCCTCATTCTACAACCACTGATATTAACCCAGCAGTGACCACGCTTGCTGCCACATGAGGGGTAAGACAAACCAACTTCTGAAATGGTTCAGCAAGGCCCCCACAACAGAAGAGTAGGCAATTCGAAGGTTCCTTCCTGTTGATTCCCTTATTTCCCCTTTCTTTATTCTTGACGTTATCATTTTGATCCACGGATGCTGAATGGACATGTATCTTTAAGTCAAGCAGCAGAGAGAATGATGTAATCAAATATTACAACAGAGAACACTCAGCTAGCTTTGGACAGCAAGACACAGATATTGTGGCACCCAAGAGATGGGGTGGGACTCGGTTTGATTGGTTGGTTGGTTGGCGGCCAATCAATTGGTCAAAAGGACGTATTCTGCCGAATGACAGGTGGTGATTGGATCCTGCCTGAGTGGGATGATTTCCAGAGACTGAAGGAAAACAGAGTTGAGATCTGGACACAAAGGGACAAGGACCTGCTCCTCTTCTCTCTTCTCTATCTATAGAAAGGCTGCGTTTCTACATTTCTGAAACTGCAGAGACCTGGATGAGTCTACAGTGAAACCATTACAGGCTGAAAACAGAGACCAGGGGCGAAATTCTCCGACCCCACGCAGGGGCAGAAATTCTCCGCCACCCGGGAATTGGCGGGGGCGGGAATCACGCCACGTCGAGCCCCCTGCGGCGATTCTCCGGCCCACGATGGGCCAAAGTCAGCCGAGGTTTGAACCACCTCTGGTGGCGGCGGGACCGGTGGCGCGAGCGGACCCCCGGGGTCCTGGGGGGGGGCGGTCGAACCCCGGGGGGTGCCCCCACGGTGGCCAGGCCCGCAGTCGGGCCCACCGATCGGTGGGCAGGCCAGTGCCGTGGGGGCACTCTTCCTCTTCCAACGCCGCCATGGCATCCGCCATGGCGGAGGCAGAAGAGGATCCCCCAGCGCGCACGCGCGAACCGGCGAAGGCCTTTCGGCCAGCCCGGGCGGCGGGCCTGAAAGGCTGCTGGTGCCGGTTTTCGCGCCAGTCGACGTGGTGCCAACTGCTCCAGCGCGGGCCTAGCCCCCAAAGGTGCGGAATTCTCCGGAGTGGTTGGCGCCACTCCCCTACGCCGGAACCCCCAGCCCCGCCGGGTAGGGGAGAATGCCGCCCCTGGATCTGAAAGCTCAGTGTGAAGGAAGGTCTGCTTAAAGACAAACATCAGAATCAAAGACTCTTTTTCCTTTTACTTATTATTTAAAACCCTCTCCTCCCATCAGTGTTTGTCTGTCTTGTGTAGAGTGGAGGCAACTTAAAGTGGGGGATCAGGAATTATATACTATTTAACCAGTTGTACTTGCTGCATATTTCAGTATAGTCTTGTTATAAATAAACAGTAATTGGGTTTACATTTACAAACCTGGTGACTGCATTATTGGGCAGCCAGGGGCCAAAGACTTTGGATATCTTTTTACCAATTAATGGTTCATTCAATTGTGTTGTACTCCGGGTCGGGGGGTGGGGGGTGGGGGGGGGGGGTGTGCTGGAGTTGACCGCGCACTCCCCCAGGGTGCTGTGGCATAATATTATATAAAAACTGAAAATTGGTGAACACTTAAAGTGTCATAATCTGACACAGTCAAAAAATCTTGGGAAACCGAACAGATCAGGCAGGATACGCGAAGTATAGTCCCTTCATCAGCACATCTCAAACCATTCACTGAAAATATGGGGCGGAGAGAGGTAGCGTTGGCATGCCCCCCCCCCCCCCCCCCCCCGCCCACAATGTTGGTGTGGAGCTGACATACTTAACACTCATCCGCTCCACAACAATAAATGTGAGTGCATGTATCTGTGTGTTTTTCTGTTGGCAAATGTATGTTCATGTGTGTACTGTATGTGTGTGGTGTGTATGCACATGTGTTTATGTGTTTGTATGTAATTGCCAATTCTAAGTAACATGAATTGTATGCAGCAACGCTCCAGGATTAAGCAAAGAAGCAGAAGCAATTCTTTCAGTGTTAAAAGAGTTAATTAGTGAGGTGCTTTACTGTGTTTAATAAGGTATTGTTAAGCTAGTGGTCTCACAATCTCTCTGATACAAGAACAAATTCATCCTCAACTGGTCCAGCATGCAACAATATTGTGTTAACTTTTCTTAAACATTAACCCTAACCCTAAGTTCCACAAAATCTGTTTTTGTATCTGAAAAGAGTACAATTTTCTAAGTTTAATCTTTAAGTTTTGAACAAGATGTTATTGGCGCCCATGGTTTTACACAGTCACCCCTCCCTAACCCAGTAAATGTAAACATGAGGCTGGAGCTTTATCTGCATTGAGCTTTATAACTGAAGTTCAGTCAGACACTTGTACAATTCTGTGATTGATGGGACTCAGGGTCCCTTTCCAAACCTGATGGAGATTTGCTCAACACGATGCTGCAAGCTCTTGTCAAATGGACACTCTACTCCACCTCTCACTTCCAGCCTGAGGTGATTACATTCTTTGAGACCAAAATCTGGGTGGTTTCTTCATCAAAGGAAATAGCTTTCATTTTCAGCTTGATAAACATGTGATCAAAACGCAATGACGTTCTCTCCTGTGCACTGCAGGGAATGAAGACTTTGCGGGCAATTAAGGATTCATCCTGCTAGTTCCTGTTCAATCAGCTGGCTGATTGTCATTCCAGCCGTATGGTACACATCCAGACAGGCTGGTACTTAATTACCAATCTCCAAGAAAACATCATTCATTATGGAGCGGAGCTTGAGGTCATGAAAGGGGTCATATAATTACAAGTTTATTCTTTCTTTCTACTTAAACAAGCAGATGGTATCACAGTTATCAGCACTGCAACAGTAGGGGCAGCACAGTGGTTAGCACTGTTGCTTCATAGATCCAGCGTCCCGGGTTCGATTCCCGGCTTGGGTCACTGTATGTGTGGCGTCTGAACGTTCTCCCCGTGTCTGCGTGGGTTTCCTCCGGGTGCTCCGGTTTCCTCCCACAGTCCAAAGACGTGCAGGTTAGGTGGATTGGCCATGATAAATTGCCCTTAGAGTCCAAAAAAGGTTAGGTGGGGTTACTGGGTTACGGCGATAGGGTGGAGGGGTGGGCTTAAGTGGGGTGCTCTTTCTAAGGGCCGGTGCAGACTCGATGGGCTGAATGGCCTCCTTCTGCATTGTAAATTCTATGATTCTATGAATGCACGAGTACAGAGCAAAACATAAAAACAGCGAGTGCTGGAAAAATGGCTCATTGTTTTTACTTCACATTTGCCAGGCACATCTGCAGTATTTTGCCTGTATTCAGAATCTGCATTAATTTACAAGCAGCGTGTTATTCCATTGTCTGCTTGCATTCAGCCACAATGTAGAATCGACGTTCAGGTGTTTTTCAAACGTGTTGATTGTGCACCTGGTCCAGAACTGATTCGCAATCACAGAGTGAAGCCTCATTGAGGTGTCGGGGTCTCGCCTGCAGCTAGAAGGAAGGGTATCAGAGTCCCAGGAAGGCAATGACCCAGGCCACAGATAGGCAATCTGGAGAGCAGTGCTCCTCGTGGGTGGGGCACAGGGAGAGGGGCACATCAACAATGAGAGCACCGTGAGTGGCTCTCAGAGAGCCCCACCTTCCTGATGGCATGCCCCTCATTCAGACAATGAGTGATTTTGATCAAAGGACCCTCCCCGTCCACACCCCCACTCCCCTTACCTCCACCCCCACTCCCCTTCCCCTTCTCCCCCCACCTCCTCCTCCTGCACCCGCACTCCCCATCACTCCTACCTCCACTCCCCCTGCCCCCGCTCCTGCAGCCACACTTCCACTCCCCCCATTACGCTAGGAGGTGTGAAGTTGACCGCATGTTGTTAGCTGGCATGCATGGCTAATTGTGACAGGCCCACCAACAGCTGGTGCTGAGATGAGGTCCTTAAATGGTAATTAATTAGCGTCTTCTAGGCCTCAATTGGCAATGGGTTGGGAAAGTCGACCATGGGTCTTCCCATCCAGAACTTTATACTGGTGAAGACGGGAAGGTGGCAGGGTTAAGGTACACAACCATTCCACCTGAGTTCATGCCCTCCCATCTTGAAGCTCACATGGGAGAGCAGTAGCTTCCACCTGCACTTTCCCAGGGCTGGATTATCATGGAAATGGGATGCTCCGTGGAGGGGTGAAAGGGGAAGTTTTGGGTGAGGGAACCTTTTCAAAAGTAAGTTCAAAAGGTCCTCCTCATGCCCGCCATGCCAAGGTAGAATATTCTCTCAGGATGGCACGAAGAGACGCTCCCTCACGAAGGGACGCTCCCTCACTCGGGTGTTCCCTCACTAAGGGACACTCCCTCACTAAGGGACAGTCCCTCTCTAAAGGACGCTCCCTCACTAAGGAACACTCCCTCACTCTGGGACGCTCCCTTACTAAGGGACGCTCCCTCACTCTGGGACGCTCCCTCACTAAGGAGCGCTCCCTCACTCAGGGATGCTCCCTCACTGCAGTGCTCATTATACACTAATGTTCAGGAGTTGAACTTTAACACTAAACATTCAGAATTAAAGACCACCAACTGAACCAGATCGCTAATAACTCTAACCTCAGAGATGATGCTGATTTTCTTGGTCATTAACAACTGGCAGGAAGCATTGCATGAAGGGTGCGATTTCTCAGAAAGATATTTCATCAGCAAGTCTTTGATGACAGAAAAAAGCTCGCACTTTTTTCCATTAAAAGAGATTTCATCCCGTGGATTCTTTCCCACGTTCTTTCCACGTGGCTTTGAGATAAGAAAGTTATTGACAAAGCCGGGATGAAGATCTTCTCTCCTGGTTCTTGACTGGACAAGACGTTGGAGACTGAGACTCTGCAATAGAGAAGAAATAAGTGGCTGTGATAGAAAGCAAAATAAAGCAATTATGGAGTCAAGGAACACTAATTTGTCGTCTACCCTCCTCCTAACGACAAAAATAATGCTCAACACTATAATCATTCATTCATTGGAACCATTGGGAACCTTTTCCAACAATCTGGTGGGGGGGGGGGGGGGGAGGGGAGGTTGCTGCACAGTGAGGTGGGGTATAGGGGGAGGTGAGTGAGGGGTGGTGTTTGGCAGGTGGGTGATGTCCAAATAGGCCCTGGGGACTCAGTCTCAAAATAAGGGGCCGGCTATTTTGCATTGAATGAGGAGGAATTTCTTCAGTCCGAGGATGATGAATCTTTGGAATTCTCTCCCCAGGGGGCTGTGGGTGCTCCGTCATTGAGTTTGATTAAAGCAGAAATGGAAATATTTCTTGGGTGTAATTTTCTGTTCTGGAGACTAAGTGGAACGTTCTGAGTCCCCCGATCCACCTGCCTCGCAGTCACACCCTATTGCCCCAACCAATGACCAAGTCTGAAATCTCTGAGCTAAGCAGTGTCATGATATGCAAACATGCAACCAATGAACACTCAGTATAGGACACAACCAATGGGCAGTCAGGACACTCAGAGGTGGCATCACCACAAGGGGGCATGACATAAATCCTGTAAAAGGGATGAGGCACTCGCACCGTGCCTCTTTCTACAGACAGACATCTAGAGTTAGACAGGGTTGATCAGCAGCATCACGCCCCAGCACGTGGCTTAGAGCAAGCTGGTACAGTTAGACTGAGTTACTACAGTTAGATTAGCAGAGTCAAACTCATTTGAGAACTGTGTTAATAGTTCAATAAACACGTTGAACTCATTTCAGAGTCTGGAGCATCCTTTAGTTAAGACTGCATCAAGTAGCAGCCTGTGTTATCCGAAGCAGCAAACACAACAAGCAGTGTGACCGCACCCAGAAACAAATCTCCAGGTAACTCTTTCCTTCCCTGATGTGTCGCAACTTTGCCTCCAGATCATAAATCCCAAGTGAATAGTAGAACCCTCAAGAGTATTGACAGTCAGAGAGATCTAGGGGACAGGTCCACAGGCCACTGAAAGGGGCAACACAGGTGGAGAAGGTAGTCAAGAAGGCATATGGCATGCTTGCCTTCATTGGCCGGGGCATTGAGTATAAGAATTGGCAAGTCATGTTGCAGCTATATAGAGCCTTAGTTAGGCCAGACTTGGAGTTTGTGTTCAATTCTGGTTGCCACACTACCAGAAGGATGTGGAGGCTTTAGAGAGGTTGCAGAAGAGATTTACCAGGATGTTGCCTGGTATGGAGGGCATTAGCTATGAGGAGCGGTTGAATAAACTTGGTTTGTTCTCACTGGAACGAAGGAGGTTGAGGGGCGACCTGATAGAGGTCTACAAAATAATGAGGGGCATAGACAGAGTGGATAGTCAGAGGCTTTTCCCCAGGGTAAAGGGGTCAATTACTAGGGGGCATAGGTTTAAGGTGCGAGGGGCAAAGTTTAGAGGAGATGTACGAGGTAGGTTTTTTACACAGAGGGTAGTAGGTGCCTGGAACTCGCTGCCGGAGGAGGTGGTGGAAGCAGGGATGATAGTGACGTTTAAGGGGCATCTTGACAAATACATGACTAGGATGGGAATAGAGGAATACGGACCCCGGAAGTGTAGAAGATTTTAATTTAGACATGCAGCATGGTCGGCGCAGGCTTGGAGGGCCGAAGGGCCTGTTCCTGTGCTGTACTTTTCTTTGTTCTTGTTCTTTGTTCTTTGAGGCTGACTTGTGCTGAAAACACTTCCTGCAGAGAGGTTTGTCCTGGGTTACACCAGGGTCGAGAAGTTTCCACGATCTGCAATTGCAACTCCTCACCCGAAGCTGATAGTTCAGTTATTGCTGTGGTTCAAGAAGACAGTTCACTGCCACCTTCTCCAGGCCAATTAGGGATGGGCAATAAATGTTGGACTCGTCAGCGACACCCACATCCTATGAATGAATAAAAAAAGCATTTCCGACCACATCATCTACGACCACACTGAGGAATGTGGTTCTCCAAAATTCAGAAATAGCTTGCAGAAAATAGATTTTTCTAGGGCAATGATGTTTTTATTTTAAATGCACAATGTAAAAATGTGTCGAGAATGTTGTTGATCAGATTTAATTTGTCTCCTCATGAATGAGACACAAAAAGTGGACATGAAAATAATGAATATTAACAATGAGTAAACAGCTGGAAATCCCTGTCTGCTAAACCACACAACCTGTCCATTGTTTACCATCAGCAATGGGTGTAATTCTGCCCTGAGCAACTGGCAGTTACTTTCATAATTTAATCTGCTACTCACCAACAATAACCTAAAAATGCACCGCACAGTCGTTTTACTGCCTGCAGGAATCTGTTCTCATCTTCTTAATATGAAAATCCTTGCTTAAAACTGACCTACAGGTACGTTCGATAAGAACCTTCAAGATGGGATTTGATTACCCTCACACTGCAGTCATTGTTTTCTATTCTAACAGAGATCAGAATGATGCATATTTAGTGCTTTGTGCAAGTGTTCAGAATAAACGTGTGGATTTTCTTTGACCTTGAAAGACAATCTCATTGGGGAAATCCAAATACATCTGACATTCTGAGCATCTACTCTGGCAACCGAATCAATCAGAAAACCCCCAAGTCAAGATGAACACGATCCTGAAATTCAAACATCGTCTAATCTTAGAGTCTCAATACTAACTATAAACATCTCTACAATCCCCTGAGGAAATACGGTCGTATTCGCACTGAGTGAAAAATTAGGATTATTTGTGAAAAATGGCAAGACCACCCATGATAAATGAATAAATGACCCAAAACAATTCTTCACAGAATCACAGGTTAATAGATTTGGTACACCTGAGAAAGAGGCCATTCAGCCCACATGTCTGCACCAGCTCACCGAGGGAGCAGCTCACTTGGTGCTATTGCTCCGCTTTTCACCCGCAACTCTGGACGTTCCTGCTTTTCAGATTACAGTCTAATTCTTTAGATGCTTCAATTGAACCTGCCTGCACCACTGCCTCTTAGTGCAATGCATTCCAAACCGTAATCACTGTGTGGCAGAGTTCTTTCTCACATTGCTTTGCTTCTTTTACCAATTACTTTAGTTGGTTCTTGATCCTTTCACGAGAGGGAACAGTTTGCAGAATCCATAGAATCCCTGCAGTGCAGAAGGAGGGCATTTTACCCATCGAGTCTGTATCAATCCCCTCAAAGAGGACCACACCTAGGCCCAATACCCAGCCCTATCTCCGCAGCCCCACATACCCACATCTTTAGACCGTGGGAGGAAACTGGAGCACCTGGAGAAAACCCACGCAGACACGGGGAGAAGGTGCAGACTCTACACAGTAACCCAAGATTTGAATCAAACCTAAGTCCCTGGCATTGTGAGAGACCAATTCCTGCCATCGTCTCACTGTGTCCAGACCCATGATGATATATTTTTTTAAATTTAGAGTAGCCAATTCATTTTTTCCAATTAAGGGGCAATTTAGCGTGGCCAATCCACCAATCCTGCACATCTTTGGGTTGTGGGGGCGAAACTCACGCAAACACGGGGGGAATGTGCAAACTCCACACGGACAGTGACCCAGAATCTAACCTGGGACCTCAGCGCCGTGAGGCAGTTATGCTAACCACTGTGCCACCGTGCTGCCCCAGCCCCCTCATGATTTTTAACGTCTCTATCAATCTCCTCTCAACTTTCTTTTCTCCAAGGAAAAGGGTACCATTCTCTTCAATCTCTCCTAAAGTGAACTTGTCCAGCACTGATGAATGCTGATTCACGGACACCGAGTGTGAGCTCACGGTCACGGCCAGAGAGCAGACTGGAGGAAGATTTACAATTGGGTTCCACAAGGAATTAGATATAATATTAGGTATTAGGATCACTGTAATTGCGGATCTATATTAATGACCTCACTTTAGCGTACGGTACACAATTAAAAAAATTTGCAGATGCCACAATTTTTGAAGTATTGTGAACTATGAAGTGGAGAGTGGATTAACCGCAATAGAGAATAGCGGCCGGCTGTTTACGGCTAGTCCCGCCGGTGTGAAATACTCAAGGTCCATACCGGCGGGACTCGGCTCTGAGGGTGGCCTGCGGAGTCCTCGGGGGGCGTGGGGGGTGGGGAGGGGCACAGGGGGGATCCGGCCCAGGGGGACACACCACGATGGCCTGGCACGGGATCGGGGCCCACTGACCTGCGGGCTGGCCTGTGCTGCGGGGGGCACTCTTTCCCTCCGCGCCGGCTCATGCGCAGGAATTACTCCAGTGGTTCTACGCTGGCGCTCCTGGACATGTGCCAACTCGTGCCGGCCGGCGGAGGCCCTTCGGCGCCGCTTGGCACGACACCAACCTCTCCATCGTCAGCCTAGCCCCGGAAGTGTGGAGGATTCCGCACCTTCCAGGTGGCCCAACGCCGGCGTGATTCACGCCGTTCTTTGGCGCCGGTACAGCCAGCCCGCCAATTGTGGGAGAATCCCGCCCCTGGTTTATCTTCTGTTGGAGTATTGTGTTTCATTCTGGGCTCCATACTTTGATAATAATAATAATCTTTATTGTCACAAGTAGGCTGACATTAACACTGCAATGAAGTTACTGTGAAAATCCCCTAGTCGCCACACTCCAGCGCCTGTTCGGGTACACAGAGGGAGAATTCAGAATGTCCAATTCACCCAACAGCACGTCTTTCGGGGCTTGTGGGAGGAAACCGGAGCACTCGGAGGAATCCCACGCAGACACGGGGAGAACGTGCAGACTCCACACAGCCAGTAACCCAAGCAGGGAATCAAACCTGGGACCCTGGCGCTGTGATACAACAGTGATAACCACTGTGCTACTGTGCTGCCCAGGGACAGATATGAAGGCTTTAGAGAGGGTACAAACATCAGGGGTGGGTTTCTCCAATCCCGCGGCAGAGTATCCATGCCGTCGTAAACGCCGTTGTGTTTTATGATGGTGTTAACGGGCCACTCCCAGTACTAATTCTGACCCCTACAGGGGGCCAGCATGGCGCTGGAGCAGTTCGCGCCGCTCCAATTGCCGATCCTGGCACGAACTGGGCACCGCGGGATCCGCGCTGGCGCAGTGGCGCCGGCGCAACGAGGACATGCACAGTGGCCTCCTTCAACGCACCGGCCCCGACGTAACATAGCGCAGGACTACAGGGGCCGGTGTGTAGGAAAGTAGACCCCCAGCCAGAGAGGCCGGCCCATCCATTGGTGGGCCCCAATTGTGGGCCAGGCCACAGCGGAGCCCCCCCACCCCCTCCGGGCCGGGGGCTGCCACCCGATCCTTCCACGTCAAGGTCCAGCCGGCCCAGAGCAGCTTTGAACGGCGGCAGCGGGACTTGGCTCTTTTCTTACGGCCGCTCGGCCCATCCGGGCCGGAGAATCGGTGGGCCGGCAGCGTAGAGCGGCCCCCACCAGCGCCGCACTAACCACGCCGGCACCAATGGCGCCGATTCTCTGCTTTGCGGAGAATTGCGTGCCGCCGTTGGGGCGAAATGGCCCATTCGTGGGAATTCTCTGGCCCGGCCCAGGGCTGAGAGAATCCCGTCCTATTCTCGAGATAAGAGACTTATCAGTAGAGTTGTTCAAAATAGTAAGCTGTCTGGACATAATAAATAAATCGCCAACATTGGCAGAAAGGTTGCAAACGAGAACAGACTGATTTAAGGTGATTGACAAAGACCCAAAGGGTAGTTTTTCCAGGGAGTAAGAGGAGAGCATTGGGAATGCACGGCCTGGACGTGTATTGGCGAGAGATTTAGTTGGAACTTTAAAAAAGTTTGTGGGTAAGCATCTGAGGCGAAAATATTTGCATGGGCATGAGAATGAGTGGGATAGGTTGGATTGTTTGTGTAGAGAGCTGGCATGGGCTCGAGGGGCCAAATGGCTGCCTCCTTTGCTGTAAACCTTCAATGAATCTCCAGTTTCCTTTCTGTGCTGTAAATTACTGTGCAAATTCAAATGAAGCAGAAAGCCGGAGCTGGAGTTGGAGGACAGGATTCCGGCCATGCCAAAAATAAAATAAAATTTGAACAATAGCGCTTGGCAAAGAAAAAGTGAGAATTAGCAGTAGAGCAGGAGTTCTGCAGATGTGCCTTCACCTTGACTGCCACTGCCTGTAATTCCTTTTCATTAACCAAACATTTGGTTTTATTGGCAACTCCTGTAACTGTTGGGTAACTATCGAGTGGAAAATTCAATCCATGAGTCGACTCTTTGTGTTGATCTGAATGAGCTGTAGCTGAGAGTACAGCACTGACAATGCTACCACTTTAAACCCTAAGGCTAACAGAACATACAACATGCACGACTGATTCCATAGAATTAATCTGTAGCTAATTGCATATTGCTGCAACAGCTACAGGGAGAAGAGCTTCTGTTGTCTGGTATGTTGACTCTGCTCCAATTTGAGGTCTTTCTTGGCCACAGTGCTGTTTGAGTTAAAGCCAAGAATGAAGTGATACTCCTCTCAGTCAACCCCCGACCCTGCTGATTCTAATATTAGAAAGTGGGCTGGCAAAAAGGTGTTTGTACAAAACAAGAAGGAGAAATGCATCCAGGAAATGAAGAGGAGTAATGAGAAAAACAATTTGGAGAAAATAAAGAAGAAACTATAGTAGATTTGAATGGGGATTAAAAGATATTGAAATAAAGATTGAGATCATTTTTGTAAAATTAGATCGGAGAGAAAGACAGAGAAATGACAAGTGAAGAAAGAACATCAACATTTTGTGGACAGATACTAGAGAAAAGCAATGATGTTTCCCTTTCAGAGAGTAAATAAGATGTGGATGGATGGGCCTTTGGACAAACCGGCGCTGCTCCAATAGGAGCTTTTTTCTATCTTGGTTTCTGTTTATCTCTTTCATACCTGTGTTTGGGTTCCATTGTGACCCACTATTCATTGATGTAAGCCCGGCGCACTGAACTCTGGTGTCACTTTGAAACCTGAACGTGTGCCAATTTGTGAGGTCAGTAAATGGACTCAGTCCAATTTTTCTCCACTTGCGAAGACATTTGACTCGGTGCTCACAAGAAACTGTCGATCTACTCTCTACATCACAGCATTTAAAACCATGAAGGTTGGAGATGGGAAATTCTTCGGACAGATCCAAGAAAATAGGGAATCGTACAGTGAGCTGAACATAGAATCCGCGCAGAGCAGGAGGAGGCCATTTGGCCCGTTGGGCCTGCACTGATCCTCCGAAAGAGCACTCTGCCCAGGTCCGCACCCCAATCAACCCCATCCTGTCCCCGTAACCTCTTGGGGCAGCACGGTAGCATGGTGGTTAGCACAATTGCTTCACAGCTCCAGGATCCCAGGTTCGATTCCCGGCTTGGTTCACTGTCTGGGCGGAGTCTGCACATCCTCCCCGTGTGTGCGTGGGTTTCCTCCGGGTGCTCCGGTTTCCTCCCACAGTCCAAAGATGTGCAAGTTAGGTGGATTGGCCAGGCTAAATTGCCCTTAGTGTCCAAAATTGCCCTTAGTGTTGGGTGGGGTTACTGGGTTATGGGGATAGGGTGGAGATGTGGGCTTGGGTAGGGTGCTCTTTCAAAGAGCCAATGCAGACTCAATGGGCCGAATGGCCTCCTTCTATACTGTAAATTCTATAATAAACCTGCACATCCAGGGACAATTTATCATGGCCAATTCACCTAACCTGCACATCTTTGAACTGTGGGAGGAAACCAGAGCACCCGGAGGAAACCCACGCAGACACGGGGAGAATGTTCAAACTCCATACAGTCACCCAAGGCTGGAATTGAACCAGGACCCTGGTGTTGTGAAGCAGCAGTGCTAACTACTGTGACACCGCGCAACACATAACTTTGAATCTGACTGAAATAAAACACAAAAACAAAGAATACCAGGAGTTAGTGCTCCAGGAGTTAGTGCTCCAGGAGTTAGTGCTCCAGGAGTTAGTGCTCCAGGAGTTAGTGCTCCAGGAGTTAGTGCTCCAGGAGTTAGTGCTCCAGGAGTTAGGCTCCAGGAGTTAGTGCTCCAGGAGTTAGTGCTCCAGGAGTTAGTGCTCCAGGAGTTAGTGCTCCAGGTGTTAGTGCTCCAGGAGTTAGTGCTCCAGGAGTTAGTGCTCCAGGAGTTAGTGCTCCAGGAGTTAGTGCTCCAGGGGTACACCTTCTCATCAGAACATCTAAGTTTTAACTGGCAGATTTAGAAACAAAATGAGAAATGGAGGAACAGAGAATTAGATTGATACTTCACAGCTGTACTTTCAACCTGGTGTGGAAATGGTTTCTGAAAGCTTTATGAAGCCATTTCTCCGTTACGCATGCTCAGATTTTAGTTTATGAATATAAAGCCATGTCAGAATCTAAGCAGCATTGTGAGGATATCGAGTATTGACTGCAGGAGTTGGATTAATTAAGATGACTTGCTCAATCTGAAGGATGACAGCTCAAATGAGGCATCGTAACTTTCTGTGAACCTGCACACCATCACTGACACCATCACTGATTGGGAACTGCAAGGCCACAATGAGAGGAAAATGCACTGGAACATTTGGAGGGGATTCAGTAAAGGCAGCAATGGAAAATCTCTGCTATATAAACTTTCCAAGCATATTGCTTTAGACAAGCATTTGCTACGAAATAAGCTAAATTGAGCTTCGTCTACCAGGTGGGTTTGGGTGCAGTATCAGTTTTATTTCCAATTTAAATCCATGCTGGCTTCCGTGAAGAGATAAATCATCTGGAGTTTCTGAAGGACGGCCAGCCAGATCCTCCCTGTTTACTATTGGGCCCAGAGTCTCTTCAAACCTCACAATACATTGGCTGTGAGACAAAAACAGTTAAAGATTCCCAAGTTTAGAACTGTTGAGAATTATGCATTATTTCATAGGATGTAAGGTTTAATATCTTCATTTTTACCTAGAATTAACTCCAGTTACCGCCTCTTACAATATATAATTGATTAATATTTAGATAATAGAGAAATGGAGTAACTTGGACAAAAACATTGAGTTTTATACCTTGCTTCATGAAACAATATCAGTCCTTACAGCTGTAAATAAACACCCCAAATCTTTACCTTCAGGCAAAATAATTGTAGACATTTGACAGCATTCCTCCCTAAAGAATATCTCCCTTCAAGTACTTGCATGTTCAAAGTTTCAAAATCTCAATGGCCTTTACACACTTGTTCAAAACATGTTGCATTATGGTGTTGTCAATCAGAACAGTTGAACTCACTTGATCTTTTCTTTAACTCAAGTTTTTTTTATCTCTCTCTTCACAGAAATGATGGAATTAAACAATGTTGTCACTTTTGGTGGCATTGCAAACAGCTCCAGTTACCAAGTGTTCTTGCTGGATGAGGAGAAAGGCAGACTCTTTGTTGGGGCCAAAGATCAAATATTTTCTTTCAATCTGATGAACATAAACAAGGATGTTTTGAAGGTATGTGCTTGTGCATTATCCAAGAATATCACTGACATCCAGGGCTCCTGACTCTACCTCAGTTTCTGCCTTGCAGCAAGCAAAGTAAAATTCTTTCCAACAGCACAAAAGACTGTGTTCTTCACCAAAGGAAAATTAGATGGTAGGAAATCAGATGCTCAGGCATTCATTGCAAACTGGTACTTTTTTCCCCAATGTTCTCTCCTCAACTTTGTTCCTGAAGATACATTTGCTGGATGGTACCATCAAATTCCTACAGTGCAGAAGGAGAACATTCGGCCCATCGTGTCTACACCGACCCTTGAAATCAGTACCCCGCCCAGGCACAATACCCTGCCCTATTCACATAACCCCAACTAACCTGCACATCCTTGGACACTAAGAGGCAATTTAGCGTGGCCAATCCACCTAACATGCACATCTTTGGGTGTGCATTAATATGTGTCAGACATCATCATCTCTCTCTAAAAGCCGTGATCTGTGGATGAACTCTGGTCACAGTGGGGTGATGCAGGATGTTGGGGCATAGGGTACTCGACAAAGGGGCATCGAACACTGTACATGGTAGATACCAGTCAGCATGGTGAATTTATAAAATAATTATTAAAGGTTTAATACTTAATACAAAAAACCTTATTGAAATTATCCAATCATTCAACTCCTCATGCCTGCTTCATCCTCAACTATTTACTCATCACACTTCCTGCTCTATCCACAGAGCCTTGTATTGTCTTCATTGATTCCCTGATTGGATCGAGTACTGGAACTTGCATTAATATTCCCGTCTCTGTCTTTGTTCTTCTCATGAGAATCTTGCCTCCATGTCCCATTCTTACCACCTGGACGAGTGGAAGAAACAACGTTTCTCTATTTACACCCTTCACAGTTCAATCCTTAAAAACTATTTGTTTTTATTTATTCATCCACAGGATGTGCGCAGGACTGACTAAGCCAGTGTTTATTACCCATTGTTAATTGCCCTTGACAATGTGGCCGTGAGCTGCCTTCTTATCTGCTGCAGTCCATGTGGTGTTTGTACACCTACAGTGTTATGAGGGAGGGAGTTCCAGGATTTTGACAGTGACAGTGAAGGGGCGGCAATATATTTCCAAGACAGGATGGTGGGTGGTTTGGATGCAGGGGAGCCTGAAGGTGGTGGGGTTCCCAGGTATCTGCTGCCCTTGTCCTTTTAGTTGGTAGAGGTTGTGGGTTTCTAAGGAGTCTTGGTAAGTTATTGCAGTATATCTGGAATACCCTGTTGCCACTGTACATTGGTGGTGGAGGGAGTGAATGTTGAAGGTGATGGATGGGGTGCCAATCAAGCGGGGCTGCTTTGTCCTGGATGGTGGTGAGCTTCTTGAGTGTTGTTGGAGCTGCATTCATCCAGGTCAGTGGAGTGTATTCCATTACACTCCTGACTTGTGACTTGTAGATGGTGGACAGGGTTTGGGGAGTCAGGAGGTGAGTTACTCTCTGCAGGATTCCAAGCCTCTCACCTTCTCTTGTAGCCACAGTGTTAGATGGCTAGTTCAGTTCAATATATTGAAAGGGGGAGGTTCAGTGTTGACAATGCCATTGATTGTAAAGGGGAGATGGTCAGATTCTCTCTTGTTGGAGATGGTAATGTTCTGGAACTTGAGTGGCCTGAATGTTACTTGTGACTTATCAGTCCATGGCTGGCCATGGTCTAGGTATTGAACCATATGCACACTGACTGCTACAGGACTGGAGGAATTATGAATGGTGTTGAGCATTGTGAACTCAGTGTACACACCCACTTCTGACCTTATGATGGAGGGAAGGTTACTGATGAAGCAGCTGAAGATCCTAGGACTACCCCGAGGAAGTCCTGCAGTGATATCCTGGAGCTGAGATGATTGACCCCCAACGATCACAACCGTCTTCCCCTGTGCCAGGTATGACTCCAACCAGCGGAGAGTTTTCCCCGATTCCCATTGACTCCAGTTTAGCTAGGGCTCCATGATACCATACTTAATCAAACACTGGCCTGATGTCAAGGGCAGTCACTCTCACCTCATATCTGGAATTCTGCTCTTTTGTCCATGATTGAACCAAGGCTGTATTGAGGCCAGACGCTCTGTGGTCCTGGCAGAATGTAAACCGAGAGTCAGTGACTGGATTATTGCCGCGTGAATGCTGCTTGATAGTCCTGCCAACATCCCCTTTCATCACTTTACTGAAGATTGAGAGTTGACTGACAGGCGGTAATTGGCCAGCTTGAATTTATTTTGCTTTTTGTTTGTCGGACATAACCTGGACAGTTTCCTACGTTGCTGGGCCGATGCCAGTGTTATAGCTGCACCTGGAACAGCTTGTCTAAGGCTATGGCAAGTTCTGGAGCACGTCTTCAGTACTATTGCCAGAATATTAGAAGAAGCATTTAGAAGCCATTCAGAGAAGATTTACTAGACTAATATCTGGATTGGACGGATTGTCTTCTGAGGAAAGGCTGGACAGACGACACTTGTGTTGTTTAGAATAGTGAGAGGCGACTTGATTGAAACAATAAAGATTCTGAGGGGCATTGACAGGGTGATTGTGGAAAGGATGTTTCCTCTTGTGGGAGAATCTAGAACTAGGGGTCACTGTTTAAAAATAATGGGTCGCCATTTAAGGTGAAATTTCTTCTTCCAGAGGGTCATGAGTCTCCCGAACTCTCTCACCAAAAGGTGGTGGAAGCAGAGTCTGAATATTTTTAACGCAGAACTCGATAGAATCTTGGTTAACAAGGGGGTAAAAGGTGATGGGGGTATGAAGGAATGTGGGATCAAATTTGCAATCAGATCAGCCACAGGAACAGAGAAACATAGGAACAGGAGTAGGTCATTCAGCCCATCTAGCCTGTCCCACCATTCAATGAGATCATAGCTGATCTGTGACCTAACTCCATCAACCTGCCTTTGGCCCATATCCCTTCATACCTTTGTTGAACAAAAATCTAGCTATCTCAGATTTAACATTAACGACTGTTCCAGCTTCAACGTCTGTGTGTGGGGGAGAGCTCTAAATCTCTACCACCCTTTGAGTGAAGAAGCTCTTCCCAACATCTCTCCTGAACGGTCTGGCCCTGATTTTTAGCCTAGTTTTGGAATTTCCAACCAGTGGAAATAGTTTATCTTTATCTACCCTGTCTGTCTTTCCCTGTTAATATCTTGAAGACGTTCATCAGATCACCTCTTAACCTTCTAAATTCGAGCAGAAACAGGCCTAATTTGAGTAATCTCTGCTCGTAATCAACCCCTATAATCCAGGTATTATTTTTGTCAACCATGGTTGCTCGTCCTCCAAGACCAAAATATCCTTCCTAAGGTGTGGTGCCCAGAACTGCTGACAGTGACTCCAAATGGGGTCTAACCAGGGTTTTGTAATGCTGCAGCATAACCCCCTGTGTCTTTATATTCCAATCCTCTAGATTATCATAGCATTTACAGTGCAGAAGGAGGCCATTCGGCCCATCGAATCTGCACCGGCTCTTGGAAAGAGCACCCTACCCAAGGTCAACACCTCCACCCTATCCCCATAACCCCACCCAACACTAAGGGCAATTTTGGACACGAAGGGCAATTTATCATGGCCAATCCACCTAACCCGCACATCTTTGGACTGTGGGAGGAAACCGGAGCAGTGACCCAAGCTGGAATCAAACCTGGGACCCTGGGGCTGTGAAGCAATTATGCTATCCACAATGCTACCGTGCTTATAAAGATATAAAGGCTAACATTCCATTAGCCTTTTTGATTATTTTCTGCACTTGCTACTGGCATTTTAAGGACCTATACACCTGGATCACCCCCCACCCCCCACCCCCCACCGAAGTCTCTTTGGACACCCACTATACCCAACCTCTTTCCATTAAGAAAGTACTCTGCTCTCTCCCTTTTTGGTCCGAAATGGATAACCTCACACTTACTCACATTAAACTCCATCTGCCACAATTTTTGCCCATTCACCTAGTCTGTCAATATCTCCTTGCAATGTTTTGCTATCACCTAGACTGTCTACAATGCCCCCTAACTTTGCATCATCCGCAAATTTGGTAGTGAGAGTAATTGAACATGAATGAATAGCCCCATCTTAGTAAATGGCAGGCCAGGCTTCAGGAGCTCCTAATTCATATATTTTAATGTTGTCTTGGCCCATAGCCTTTGCAGTGCCCAGTACCTTCAGCCATTTCTTGGTATCAGGTGAAGTGAATCGAATTGGCTTAAGACTGGCATCTGTGATGCTGGAATGGATCATCCACTCAACACTTCTGGCTAAGATCGTTGAGAATGTTTCAGCCTTGTCTTTTGCACAGATATGCTGGGCTCCCCTCTCATTGAGGATGGGGATATTACTGTAGCCGCCTCCGCCAGAGTTGTTTAATTGTCCACCATCATTCATGACTGAGTGCAATAGGACTGAAAGGCTTCAATCTGATATGTTTATTCTGGTATTTAATTTGATTTATTGTCACGTACTGAGGTAATATGAAAAGTATTGTTCTGCACACAGTTCAGACAGATCATTCCATACATGAAAAAAACAAAGAGCAAACATAAATACACAATGTAAATACATAGACACAGTGCAGGTTGCTTAAGATCCTGAAATAGAACCCTTCCTGCTTCTCAGTAGAGAAGATGTGTGAAGAGATCAAGTCAGTCCATAAGAGGGTCATTCAGGAGTCTGGTAACAGTGGGGAAGAAGCTGTTTTTGAACCTGTTAGTGTTCTCAGACTTTTGTATCTCCTGCCCGATAGAAGAAGTTGGAAGAGTGAGTAAGCCGGGTGGGAGGGATCTTTGATTATGCTGCCCGCTTTCCCCCGGCAGCGGGAGGTGTAGATGGAGTCAATGGATGGGAGGCAGGTTTGTGTGATGGACTGGGCGGTGTTCACGACTCTCTGAGGTTTCTTGCGGTCCTGGGCCGAGCAGTTGCCACACCAGGCTGTGATGCTGCCAGGTAGTATGCTTTCTATGGTGCATCTGTATCACTGAGCTCTGTCTATTACTTGATACTTAAGTTGTTTGGCGCGCAAATAGTCCTGTGTTGTAGCTTCACCAGGTTACATAGAACATACAGTGCAGACGGAGGCCATTCAGTCCATCGAGTCTGCACTGACCCATTTAAGCCCTCACTTTAACCCCCATCCCCGTAACCCAATAATAATAATAATAATCTTTTCATTGGCACAAGTAGGCTTACATTAACACTGCAATGAAGTTACTGTGAAAAGCCCCTAGTTGCCACATTCCGGCACCTGTTCGGCTGCACCGAGGGAGATTTCAGAATGTCCAAACGTCTTTTGCGGCTTGTGGAAGGAAACCGGAGCACCCGGAGGAAACCCACGCAGACACGGGGAGAACGTGCAGACTCCGCACAGACAGTGACCCAGCCGGGAATCGAACCTGGGACCCTGGCGCTGTGAAGCCACAGTGCTAGCCACTGTGCTACTGTGCTGCCGCAAGAGGTTGAGACCTCTTTTTTTAGGTATGCCTGGTATTGCTTTTGGCATGCCCTCCAGCACTCCTCATTGAACCAAGATTGGTCCCCTGACTTTGAGGCACTGGTAGAGTGGAGGATATACCAGGCAATAAGGTTTCAGCTTGGGGTTGAGTACAATTCTGTTGCTACTGATGGCCCACAAACTTTTGAAGCTTTTAAAATACGTACACAAGCTAAGAATCATTGAAAATGCAAAGTCAGTCACTGGCTGCACTGCATTGGAGGGAGAATGATAATCTGGGAGACAGTAGAACCACTCAGTTTACAGACAAAGATGCATTGGAAGCGTGCAGAAGCTAACTGCCATGTCTGGTGGAGACAATGGAATATAGTAGGAGATGGGTATCAACTCATCCTGACATAACCTACGTGTAATGTCCAGATGGTTTTGTGGATTCTGCCTTTTTGGAATATACAAAGTCTGGGATGAAAGTTGGCCAAAAGCCGCCCCAAGTGTGTGTGGGTGTGTCAACCTGTACCGAGCTGTCAGAACGTGTGCAACACTGAAGGAGAATCAGCAGCAGTCGCACATCCCCGGCAAAATCTTTCTCGGCCTATCCCTATCTCTCTCTCTCTCTCGGATTGTTGAAGTGCGTCAAGTCAGCAAAGACCACCAGCTGAAACGAGAACAGGGGAACCACTCGGCCAAACTGCAGAACAACAGAATCTCAAAGCTGACTGTTTGCCTGCTGAAAACAGCACTATTGGAATCTCAAATCACAATCGCCACAATGGTCAATCATCAGCTCCTCATGAGTGAAGGACTGTTTGTATAACCACTCAATTCTCACTTCTAATCTGTGTGAATGTATACGCCTGTCATTTTCTTGCCTTTAGTCATTCATAAACTCACTCTAACCTCAAGAAAGCCTGGTTGAATTGGCTCCTTTACTTAGCAAGGGAATTAAGGGTTTATGGGGATAAGATGGGAAAGGTCAGTTGAGGATTATCAGATTCACAAAAGGAAAGATTCTTTTAGATTAATCTTGTTGTGACCAGCAGAGGGGTTTGAATAATGGAAGGCAGCAAGCTCATCCTTCCTCATCTGGGGCACAACAATTTGGGGTTATCCCAGCCGGATGGTAGAAAATTGAGGGATCTCGCCCAGGTTGACATTTTTGGGGAACCTCACCTGAGGACCGGTCGTAACAAAGGCTGTAGTGATATGCATCACTGTATATACATAAGGGGTTAATGTAAATGCACTACAACTAAGTAACCACTAGAGGGAGCACCAGAGATGTCATGACATGCAGATACGCAACCAATGGGTCATTAGAACAGGACACAACCAATGGGTAATCAGGACATCCAGAGGTGGCATTACCACAAGGGGGCACTACACAACCCCTATAAAAAGGACAGGGCACACAGGCTCTGCCTCTTCCACTGGCAGAAAGCAAGAGAGCAGGACAGGGTTGATTATCAGCAACATCACACCCTAGCACATGGTCGAGGGCAAGCATGTATAGTTAGCAGAATAGACTGAGTTACTAGAGGCAGATTAGTAGAGTGTCAAACTCATTTAAGAGCATTGTTAATTGTTCAATAAATACGTTAAACGTATCTCCGAGTCCGGAGCATCTTTCAGCAGAGCCTACATCAAGTGGCAGCTTATGTTACTGGCAATAACATCACACAACAAAGGCCAGTCTTGAGTTGCAAGATCTGTTTAAAATCTACCCCATTTAGCACAGTGGTAGTGCCACACAACACAATGGAGGGTATCTTTAACATCATTACAAGGACTGTGCAGTGGTCATCCCTACTGATAACATCATGTACAGATATATCTGTGGCTGCCAGGTTGTTGGACATTAGGTCAATAGGTTTTTCCTTGTTGGTTCCTTCACCACTTGGCGCAGAGCCAGTCTAGCAGCTATGTCCTTTAGGACTCAGCCAGTTTGCACAGTTCACTGGGCCACGCTTGGTGATGGACATTGAAGTACCCCCTCCAGACTACATTCTGCGCCCTTGCCACCCTCAGTGATTCCTCCAAGTGGTGTTCAGCATGAACTGAGGGAGGTGGGGTGGGGAGGGGGGTACATGGTAATCAGCAGGAGGTTTCCTTGCCCATGATTGACCAGATGTCTTGAGATTTCATGGGGTCTGGAGGCGATGTTGAGGATCCCAGGGCACCTCCCTCTTGTCTGTATAGACTGTCCCTCCGTCACCTACAGTGTATTATAACAGTTTTAGTTCTGTAACGCATACCATTCACTAGCTACAAAATTGATTTTCATAACTTTTTAAAGAGTGTTAAATGTGTTGAAATCCCACTATTTGCTAATAGTGTTCAAACGCTTAAGATGCCTTCGAAAAATTTTTAATTCCTATTTTAGTAGAGAGATTCATCTGTTTAAAATCAAGTGAAAATAAACAGATTAAACTTAAAATTAATCATTTCCTGGGTGTAAAATGTGCTGAAGCACATGTTGACTTATTATCACTTCAAAGATGTGCCAAACACAATTGTGACTGACTCCTGTGAATTATTAGGTGTGGTACAATCCTGCGAAAGGGGTAACATTTCATCAATTTCTGCTGTGCATCCTGAGTGTTTCACAGGTCTTTCACAATCTTCCTCCAAATATCAATATTCTCACATTTAAATAGCTACATTTAATATGCGAAATGATAAGGAATCCAAAAGATTCTGCCAACTATCCATGATATATTCATTAATGAGAATAGGAATTGTTAATTTTATTCTACCCAAAGTCAATAATTCTAGAATAATTATTTCTAGAAAAATAATCACACTGCAGTACCTTTTGATAACCTCCATTATGTTGTTATTGCCTTTTGTCCAGCTTCACACTGACTTCGTATGATTCCATTTTTATCTGTCTGAATGTAACCAGTACATCTCGATCAGTTATTTCCTTCCTACTCCCACATAGTTAGCTCCATAGTTCCCTAAGGTTCTACCATTGAACTCCATCTGCCACTTCTCAGCCCAGCTCTGCATTCTGTCAATGTCCTGTTGTAACCTGCAACAGCCCTCGACACCATTTACAATCCACCAACCTTTGTGTCATCTGCAACCTCAATAACCCACCCTTCCACTTTCTCACCCAAGTCATTTATAAAAACCACAAAGAGCAGAGGTCAGAGAACAGATCCCTGCGGGACACCACACCATCAGTGGGAATACTTTCCATCCACTACCACTTGCTGTCTTCTTTTAGCCAACCAATACTGTATTCAGACAGCCAAATCTCCCGATATCCCATGCCCCCTGACTTTCTGAATGAGCCCACCATGGGGAACTTTATGAAGTGCCTTACTGAAATCCATATACACCACATCCACTACCCGACATTCATCAGTGTGTCTCGTCACATCCTCAAAGAATTCAATGAGGCTTGTGAGGCATGACCTGCCCCTCACAAAGCCATGCTGACTATCTTTAATCAAACAATGTTTCTCTAAATAATCATAAATCCTATCTCTCAGAATCCTTTCCAATATTTTGCTCACCACAGATGTAAGACTGATGGGTCTGTAATTCCCAGGGATTTTCCCTATTCCTTTCTTGAACAGGGGAACAACATTCACCTCCCTCCAATCATCCGGTACTACTCCAGTGGAGAGTGAGGATGCAAAGATCATTGCCAATGGTGCAGCAATCTCCTCCCTTGCTTCCCGTAATAACCTTGGATATATCCCATCTGGGCCAGGGAACTTATCTACCCTGATGCTTTTCAAAATTCCCAGCATATCCTCCTTCTTAATATCAACCTGTTTGAGCCTATTAACCTGGTTCTCATGAGCAACAAGGTCTCTCTGGTGAATACTGAAGCAAAGTATTCATTTAGGGCTTCCCCCATCTCTTCACACTCTAGGCACAAGTTCCCTCCACTATCCCTGATCGGCCCTACTCTCACTCTGATCATCCTCTTATTTCTCACATAAGTGTAGAACGCCTTGGGGTTTTTCCTAATCCTTCTCACCAGGGCTTTTTCATGCCCCCTTCTAGCTCTCCTCAGTCCATTTTGCGTTCCTTCCTGGATACCTTGTCGAGCCATGTCAGATCCTTTCTTCCTCAACCTTATGTAAGCTTCCTTCCTTAAACAACCCCCACATTACTGTTGTGCATTTCCCGAAGAACAATTGTTCCCACTTTATGCTCCCCAGCTCCTGTCTAATAGCAGTATAATTTCCCCTCTACCAATTAAATATCTTTCCATACTGTCTGTTCCTATTCCTCCCCATGACTATGGTAAAAGTCAAGGAGTTGTGGTCACTGTCACTAACACATGATCAATGTGTACAAAGAGACATAGCAGTTAGCACTGCAGCCTACGGCGCTGAGGACCCGGGTTCGAATCCCGGCCCTGGGTCACTGTCTGTGTGGAGTTTGCACATTCTCCCCGTGTCTGTGTGGGTTTCACCCCCACAACCAAAGATGTGCAGGGTAGGTGGATTGGCCACACTAAATTGCCCCTTAATTGGAAAAAAATAATTGGGTACTCTAAATTTAATAAAAAAGAAAAAAGAACAATACAGCACAGGAACAACCCCTTCGGCCCTCCAAGCCGGTGCCAGTCATGTTAACACCCTTGGCCAAACCCTCAGCACTTGTGCCGTATCCCTCTATACCCAACCTAGCCATGTATTTGTCAAGATGCCTTTTGACCACCGTTAATGTATCCGTTTCCGCAACCTCCCCAGGCAACGTATATTATGCACTCACCACCCTCTGTGTAAAAAACCTGCATCCCGCATCTCCTCTAAACTTTGCTCTGCAGACCTTGGGAGGAATTCTCCGACCCCCCCCCGCGGGTTGGAGAATCGGTGCGGCGCCGTGCGCATCGTACCACGCCGTTCCGACACCGGGATGCAATTCTCCGCAATGAGGAGAATCGGCACCACCAGTGTTGGCGTTGTCGGCGCGGCGTCGGTCGGGGTATGCGCTGACTCTCTGGCCTGGGCCGGCATGGGCTGGCGCACCGATTCTCCGGGCCTGATGGGCCAAGCGACCGTCAACAAAAAGCCGAGTCCCGTCGGCGCCGTTCTAACCTGCTGTGGGCTGGAGGGACTTCGCCATTGAAGGGTCCAAGTGCAGCCTGTGGGAGGAGAGGGGGGTGTCCGACCCCGGTGGGGGGGCCTCTGTAGTGGCCTGGCCCGTGATCGGGGCTCACGAATTGACGGGCCGGCCTCACTGGCCCCCGGCCCACTTTCCTCCACACTGGCTCCTGTAGCCCTGCGCCATTTGGCGTCGGGGCCACCGCGGGGAAGAAGGACACTGCGCATGCGCAGGCCCTGCGGTGCCGGGTTCAGGCCGGGATTGGCAGCTGGGGCAGTGGAGACTGCTCCAGCACCGTCCAGTTTGCTGTGGATGCAGAATGGGGTCCCGGGACGGGCGCCGACGCCGGAGTAAAACACTCCCGTTTTTACTCCGGCATCGTCACTTAGCTGCCCGTTGGGAGAATCCTACCCCTTAAACCTATGTCCCTTGGTTACTGATACCTCCACCCTGGGAGTGCCTGCCCATGTCTCTATCCATGTCCCTCACATTCTCCCCGTGTCTGCGTGGGTTTCGCCCCCACAAACCAAAGATGTGCAGGGTAGGTGGATTGGCCATGCTAAATTGCCCCTTAATTGGAAAAAATAATTGGGTACACTAAATTTATTTAAGAAAAAGAAAGAAAAAAAAATCATGTCCCTCGACGTCTAGGAGGTCACCCCTCAACCTCCATCGTTCTAATGAAAACAGTCCGAGTCTATTCAGACTCTCTGCATAGATAACACCTCCAGACCAGATCTACAGACCAGACCAGATCTACTGCTTCTCTCAATCATCATTCAGCTGTCTTCAGCCAGACTGCTTGCCTGATGTTGAGTATTGGATGAATGAAAACTTCCCCAATTTAGCTTTGGGAAAATTGAAGCCATTCTTCCCAATTCCTGCCAAAAACGATGCTTCCTACCCGCTGATTTCATTCCACTCCTTACTATCGTTCTCTGATTCTACCGGGCTGTATGAAACCTTGACATTCTGATCAGTTGTCAGCTGCTTTTCAAACTCAATTTCTTTTCATTAAAACTTACTTCCCCCTTTTTCCATTATTTCAAGGGGTGTTGCTATCTCTCGCAAATGTGGCATTTATTGCCCAAAGCTAATTGCTCTTTCTCTGTTGTCCACAAAATCTACTTTATTCAAAGTACACTCTCTTGTTTTCAATTCCACATTAACTGCATCACCCTCAAAGTGCAAAGGGCATGAGTAGCACCCCCACTTCATTCCCGCCCTTTTAATAACTTAAAAAAAAACACATTGCGCACTCGCGCTCACTTGTCTTCGCCAACCGTATTGTGACATGGGCAGCATTTCATCAGAGTCAATTAGCTTGTTAATGACCTCAATTGACTCTTATTTATCTATCTGCATATCGCGAGTGGGCTGCCCACCTATTGCATTGTGGGTAGGCTCGGGCGTGGGAAGATGGAGGGTTGGACACTTGTCCTTTTTTACGTTTTCCATTGAAAACACAGCAGGGGTATTCCAGCCCATAGACTACATTGAAGACAGAGAGCAAAAGGCCGTTGGATATTATCAGAATCATGGGGAGAGTGTGAAAAGTTAAGGTCTGTTGATGGAATAGACTTGATTGTCTGAATGATCGACTCCTTTAGCAGGGACTGATGGGGCGCCACCGTGCTTCTGAATAATGCTCAAAAGGTTTTCAAAGAGATCCAGCATGACCCTTCCTCTATTGAAGTGAAGCATTTTGATTTCAGAAAATAATTTTACACGAGTAAGTCTGTGCAGGTTGCTTAAGATCCTGAAATAGAACCCTTCCTGCTCCTGGGAGACAGTTCAGCCCAGACTGGCTTTCGTGTAAACGGAGAAATCTCCACTCAGCTGTGACAGGTGGGTTTGAGGGATAGGCATCCATAGGAGAGTAATCCCCAGCTTTGTGGTGGAGAAGTGAGTGAGTGACTCAGAAAGCACGCAGTAACTTTCATTTCATTAGACACGACAGGCATCTCACACTTCAAAGTGCAGCATAACTCAACATATCAGTGATTCAATAGGTTACTGACGTGACGCCAGAGAGTAAATGCCACTATGTTTTTTGAGACAGTATTCGAGTATTTTCCCCAGTGGTTTTGGGGAATCAATGAGACATTATTTGTGAAAAATGTTAGTTTAAGCAGAACTCATTTTTAAACTGTGCACATATTCATCCTTCTCTCAATTTCAGGAATCCAGAGCTTTTCTGTACTTGGTTGCTGTCAGGCAGCATTCTTACTCCATCCTGACAGACAGCCAGTGAAACATAGTCAGTCATGCATGACCAGTCACACCTACAGCACACAAACCAGAGATTACTGAGCGACCTGTTTCCAAGAAGGTAAAGTCTTAACAAGTTCCACTGACAACTCCTCTGTCTTTGTTGACCCTGACTGTGCTCCCCCTCCCACTGTGCAGACTGCAGGGCAGCTTCATAAATCTAGAACTTGTTCAGATGTAACACAGATCATTGAGCTTTCCAGTTGTGGTACCCTTAATTCTCGAACTGCCCTTGTAACAAATGTCATCACGCTGTCTTTATTCGTTCAGAATGGGGTACGAATCCAACACTGCACACTGATGATTATTTAATATCTTGTAAAACTTATCAAAGCATTCCTGTTGTCATCTCCAAGTGTTTGCACAAAGCAAGGTTTCTGATTCACCATGATCACACATTGGACTGTGAGCGTGTCATTTATTTCTGTGCTCTGGTAATGTGTGAGATAAGCCTAAAATCTATCCTCGAATTGTATAGATATATACTGAATTGAAAAGGGAGAACGGTAGCATGTTGGTTAGCATAAATGCTTCACAGCTCCAGGGTCCCAGGTTCAATTCCCGGCTGGGACACTGTCTGTGCGGAGTCTGCACGTCCTCCCCGTGTGTGCGTGGGTTTCCTCCGGGTGCTCCGGTTTCCTCCCACAGTCCAAAGATGTGCAGGTTAGGTGGATTGGCCATGCTGAATTGCCCGTAGTGTCCTAAAAAGTAAGGTTAAGGGGGGGTTGTTGGGTTACGGGTATAGGGTGGATACATGGGTTTGAATAGGGTGATCATTGCTCGGCACAACATCGAGGGCCGAAGGGCCTGTTCTGTGCTGTACTGTTCTATGTTCTAACTGAAATAGTCAATTCCTGATTGAAGTGGCCCAATGAATATTTTGAAGTTTGAGAGAGTATAATATTTTAACGACGCAATTCATATCAGCTCAATAGCAACGACACAATCTATACTTGAGCAAGAGGATGGATTAGAGAGGTTGGGACTGTACTCTTTATAGAGAAGAAGGCGAAGACGAGATGTTCAAAATCATAGGCTGGACAGAGTAGAATCATAGTATCCCTACAGTGCAAAAGGAGGCCATTCGGCCAAGCGAATCTGTACCGAAACCTGGCCCACGCCCTAACCCTATCCCTGTAACCCAGTAACACCACCTAACCAAGGGACTGAGGGACAATTGATCATGACCAATCCACCTAAACTGCACATCTATGGACTGATAGAGAGAAACTGTTCCTGTTCAGAGAAGGATTGAGTATGTGAGGGCACATATTTAAAGTGATTTGCAAAAGAAGCAAATATGATGCGACAAAACTGATTTTTCACTCAGCGAGTGGTCTGGGCCTGCACGTGTGCTGGAGGCAGATTCAGTCGAGACATTCAAGAGGGTATTTGATGATTATTTGAAGAGAAACAATGTGCAGGGGTTCGGGGAAAAGGCAAGGGAATGGCATTAAGTCATGATGCTCATTTGGAGAGACGGTGCAGACACGATGGACCGAATGGCCTCCCTTCTGCAACATAACAATTCTGTGATTCTATAGCGTAAGGAATAGAAATTGTACTTTGACCACTGTGTTGTGAGGGGGATTTGAAGCATGTTGCTGGGAAAGTGTCGAGTAAACTCCTTTGTATCATCTGTGCTGTTTTCGTCTGTGCGAATTCAGTCAATAAATAAAAAAGAATTCCATTTTATGCTTACAGCTCTTGATGGGCACAAGCTTCACACGATGAGCAGAATTGGGTCTTAGGTCTGAGTGTTAATCAGTGCAAACATGTTTCAATAAATTCCAACCTCAGCGGCAGGAAAGGGCGAAACAAAATTGTGCTTAACTGTGTTTTAAAAGTAGTTCACTGATCCCAATCGGCCACCCATTGGCAGAGATGACTTTACATTCCTGTCACACCAAGCAATTCAAAATAAACATTGAGGAATTGTCTCTCTGCTCACATATTGAATTTGGCTGTCAAACAGTCCTGCAATTTATAGACAAGAGAAGTCACTGAATGAAACAGCTATATATATTTCATTTTGTTTAAAATAAACTTGACAATTCTGAAGTTCTAGTACTTAGATTTCTGTTTAAAGATTGAGAAAACAGAGTACTAGGTTTTATCACACAAACATCTGTGTTGCATTTATAACAAATTCCTCTTTCTGGCATCTCACAAAAGCATGGCAATAATACAACAACAAACCGTGGAAACCGAGAAAGTGAAGTGTTTGCATGAATCCAATCATCTTATTTTTATTCCCCTCGAGCAGTTCCAATGGAGGGACTTATTTCACTGATTGGTTAGTTTCTATATATTGTAAATATTTGAAACTCTAAAGCGTTACCTGACACAGTTTATCAGTCACTGAAGAAATCTCTGGAATTATTCATTTTTCCACTATCAATATTCTTCCAAAGGATCATCTAAAACATTATGAAAATTGGTCATAACTTATAGATGTGAATAATTTGCCATGGGCCATTACATATCTGCGTAAGGTGTGCATTGTTATGAGAAAGGCAAAGTGTATGATGTAATATTGAAAATGTAAATTTCAAATTTGCATTGCTGAATGGGCTAATTGCAAAAATAGTGCCTTAAAATCAAGTTCTGCAAGTAATTTTAATAAGGGCTTGTCACAGTTTACAGATGCCACAATATGAAGTGTAACATGTTAATAATTCAAAAAGCACAGTCCAATTGTTAGAAGTTTTATTCATTGCAGTTTTAAATTGCAAGAAATCAATTATAAAAGCACCTTGGTTGGTTAGCCGATTTATGCTGTTAATTATTGTTTATGATTGTTAAAAAGTCTAAAGAGAAAGATCAAAGCTCTAAAGGAAGGTTTGACAAATGTATGTATTGTTTGCTTTTGCTAAACATGAAGCCTTATAAAGCAACAGAACATATTAACCAGATTCAGTCCAATTCTCATACATTTCCCAATTTGATTAACTTGTTGTAATATTCGGACTACAAGATGGTCCGTCTGTTTGACAAATGCTTAGTTGATGAAGGAGATTTGATCGAACCATATTAAGTGTTGTATAATTACAACATACAATATACCATGACAACATTTATATTGTATGTCCTTACCCTTCACCTAACCTCCTTCCCCAAACTCCAAACATTACATTTGAAGTAATTTATTTTCAATGATGTCTGTTATATCAGAAGTGTTACAATCCCATTTGATGGTATAACTGGAAAACTGGCTCAAAAGTCTGTAACTTTTTTTAAAAAAATTGTGGAGGAACAGACAAAGGATGGTTAATTATTTTTGACAACAAGGAAAAACATTTATTAAACATGAAAAAATGGGATTATTATACAATATTCCTTTACTCTTTAAGCTACAACTTAAGCTATAATGGTCTCATTAACACACAACTCTCCGAACTCAATTGAATGTTTGTGGATTTCTCTTCAGAATCCCCCCAGATGATTGTCACATGTGAGTTTCCAAACTCCAGCCCCCCAAAGCACAGTTTAAAATCTTCTCTCATAATTATGCTTTGCCTTACCAATTTACATTCTGAAATCCAGACCGGGTTTTCCAAATGAAAACCAAATTGAGTGAAGGATTTTACACCAATCCCTTCAGGATTTCCTTGTTTTGACTGCTGTGCAAACTGCTCGCATTTGTGTCAACTCTTTATTCCAAGACTGTAGTAAAATGACATCAGGGCCGGGATTCTCTGACTCAGCGCCGGGTCGGGGAATCCCCGGGGGGCGCGAGAATCGTGCCCCGATGTCAGATTCCCCATTCTCCGGCATCGATTCTCAGGCCCCCACGGGATTCCCGCCACGCCAGTCGGGGGCAATTGACAGCTGACCCCCAGCAATTCTCCGGGCCCGATGAGTCGAGTGACCAACTAGTTTGGCCGAGTCCTGCCGACGTGCATTAATCACCTCCCACACGGCGAGACCTGGAAGTTGTGTGTGCCGGGAGCGGCCTGTTGGGGAGGGGGGTGGGGTGAGATCCTACCCCGGGGGGTCCCCACGGTAGCCTGGCCCACGATCGGGGCCTACTGATCGGTGGGTGGGCTGGTTCCGTGGGGGCCTACTTTACTCCCACGCCGGGCCCCTGTAGGGCTCCACCATATTGCCCAGGGGCCGGCACGGAGAAGGGAATCCCCCCGCATGCGCGGAAATACGCTGGCCATTCTGCGCATGCGTGGAAATACGCCAGCCGTTCTGCACACACGCGGAATCACGCCGGCCGTTCTGCGCATGCGCGGAATCGCACCGGCTGTTCTGCGCATGCGCGAACTCACGCGGGCTGTTCCACACCGGCTGGAGGTGCGGGGCCCACTCCAGCGGCAACCTAACCCCCTAGAAAGGTGAGAATTCCTCACTTTCGGGGGCCGTTGACGCCGGAGTCATTGGCACCGGTTTTCACGCTGGCGTGGGAAATAGCCCCATTATTGGAGAATCCCATCCCAGATGTTTGATTTAATTTGAAGTCTGCTGCCGCACTTTAATATTTGGTTACTGCAAATGTCTCTTTGACTTAGAATACTTTGTTTATTCTTCCTTGAATTCTTCTGAACAAAACCTTGGTCTCTGTTCACTCCAGTTGTCTTAGATACTCTTTCTGTTCCAATTCCCTGGCTATCTGGACTGTAACTTGCATTTTAGGAAGCCTCTTTCTTTGCAACCCTTGTCCTGTCCAGTCTTTTCTCCTGACAGAGCTGAGAGATGTCTACTCCCCGAGGTCTTATTTCCAATGGCCAACATATTTAGCTAAAACTAAAACCTAAAAGCTTTTTTTATCTTTATGTGGGCCTCCAGTTGGTAAGCAAACCCTGATAGTGCTATATATTCTTCACACCATAACCCTCTCTAAGCACAATAGAATTACAGTTGAAATTGAAACCAACGTCCACACATATAAACATATTTGTCCAGCATGATTCTAACTTTAGGTTTTTACCTTCCAGGCAGAGAAGCATTAACACACATAAAACTGTACCTTATTTTGAATGTTTACCAAGACAAATATGAATCTTTTAAAACTACCTTTGATTTCTAACAGAAGTTAATAACAGTCAAAAAGCTTTTAAGATCAGAACCTGACTCCAACTCTCCTGAGAAGTAATTGAGTATTGTCCGATCAGAGCTACCCGATCAGCAATAACGGTCAATTTTGACCTGGCATTACTGTTGCAATGGATTTACACATCTTTGTGAAACTAGTTGCAGTATTATAAATGTCCCAGTTTCACTTTGATAGGAACTTGAATATCTGGAAAGTTGGTTTGAATTTCGAAGAACATTAGCATTGTTGGTCCAGAAATGACTAGGTATTATAGAAACTAAAATGAATAATGGCAATATTACTGTTCTTATTTTCTTGGTTGATTTTCAGATCGTGTGGCCTCCATCACACAGCAGGAGAAATGAATGTAAATGGGCAGGGAAGGACCTTGTGGTAAGGATTATATTTACTGATATCATAGTTTAACATCAATACATGCAAATTTACCGTATCATGTAGGCAAACTGCTCACGTTGATGTTGACGAATTAGAGATCTCGATGGGGAAGATGCTATTTGGACTGATGTTTCCCTCGTTCATTATAACACAAAGACAAATTGGGTAGTGGGAAATGAAAGGTTGAGTTTCCTTCGGGGGCCCTTGCACCAAACTAAAAATGAGGGAATACTCCTCGTTGATGGATATGGGTGGCACCAGTGGTTAGCATTGCTGCCTCACGGCACCCAGAGACCCAGGTTCAATTCCACCCTCGGTTGACTGTATATATGCAGTTTGTACTTTCTCCCCGTGTCTGAGTGGGTTTCCTCTGGTTTCCGCCCACAGTCCAAAGATGTGCAGGTTAGGTGGATTGACAATGCTAAACTGCGCCTTAGTATCCAGGGAGGTGCAGGTTAGGTTATGGGGTTCCAGGGATAGGGGGGATGGGCATGGCCAGAGTGCTCATTCGAAGGGTCAGTGCAGACTTGATGGGCTGAATGGCCTCCTTCTGCATTGCAGGGATTCTATGATTCACACTTTTTGTGCTGGCATCAAGCGTTGGCGTAAACCAAAGCTGACAGGGATTCACTCACTCTCTGCCAGGCCCCATTGAAGTAACCATTGTCCAATTGCATTTCTCAAAGAGTAGACGGCAGTTTTTGCTTCCAGGTAAAAATCACAGACATGGAACATCTAACAGCTTCTCAGGTTTTCAGGCTGAAATGGTCTCAAATCCAGCTGCAAAATTAGGCAATGGGACAAACTGTAATATTCATTACATGATAACGAAGACCCAGCATAATGATAATACGGTCTCATTTCCCCATGAATCAGTAATTGTTAACCAGGTCGACTTGCCATTTTACTTCAGAAAGCGTGTGGAGGGAATCTTGCCCAGAGGAAAGCAATGACATCTTGATTTACGTCCCTTAGGACCCAGCCAGCTCAGTTTGTGCTGGAATTACTAAATTGAAGTTCCCACCCAGAGTACATCCTGTGCTGTTACTACCCTCAGGGCTTCCTATAAATGGTGTTCTGAATTTAGGAGTACTGCTTCAGCAGCTGAGAGGGGTGGTGGTTGCAGTATATGGTAATCCTCAGGAGATTTCCTTGCCCATTTTATACCCAATGCCACTAGGCATCATGGGATCTAGAGACAATGTAGAGGACTACCAGGGCAACTGGCTCCTGACTATACACCACTGTGTCACAACCACCTCTGGCGCTGTCCTGTTGGAGGACACCAGGACAGGCAGTCAGCAGCACCCAGAGGAGAGTGTGAGAGGCGGGTATTACAAGAATTTGGTGCAGTAAGAGTTAAAAGCCTGGGTTAGAGTGAGTTTGACTGCTGCAGCCATGTTTTTAGAAGAATCTGGATTTGAAAGGCAATAAAGGTTTTTCAGAGACTGAGATGCAATTAACCATCGTAAAAGCTTGGGCTAATACAATTTTGTTTTGATGAAGGGGATTCCTTGGAGAGTTAATTAGATTTCAGCTTGGTGAGATGATATAATTGCTGGGTGGAGTTCAGGCATCAGGCTTTGGAGAAAGCATTTTTCAGTTGAGTTCTGATTCTGGCTGAAGCTGAGAGCAAGTAAGGCAGTTTTCTCTCATTGTAGATTCGTTAAAAGAGATTCGCTGTATTTAAAGCAATGCAGACTTGGCTGAGGACAACGGGGAAGCTGAAACAAGCCAGTTGAAAACAGCTTTTGGAGACATCCAGCCAGGGTTTCTGCAGGGGCTTGTACTGGAGTCAGATCTGGTTTGTAAAGCAGAGTGAAGAGATCTCTTCCTAAAAGAATAACAGTAAAGCAAATATTTTCCTATGTCATTGGTATTTAGGGTGTATTAAAAGCTGAGATTGTCAATTTTCTTGTTGTTTAAGTGGGAATAAAGACAGCAGTTACAGATACTGTATTCACTGTATTGAGTAGGATTGTTTAAGGGGTAATTGTAAGCTACTTTTGGGTGCGATGTTAAAGATATTTTAATACTGTGTTAGTAATAAAGTTTGTTGTAATATACCAAATCCCTATTTTGTGTGAAATCACTCCTAGAGCGAGGTAGCCTTACCTCACAGTCTAAGAAATTAAAATAAAATATTAGGGTTTCTGTCCAATATCCGAGCCACTGTTAAAGTCTGGTCTGGGATCATGATGGGACACCAAGATAGGCAGTTAGCAGCACCCACAGAATGTTTCTTGTATATTTCTACAACAAACAGCAAAAGCAGAGAAGTAATTGTCTGCAAAACTGGTAAACATTTAATGCATTCACAGTGCACTCCTTTGATTGCTATCCTATTTACTTTAAATGGACGAACATCTTCCTTAAACTTGGTCGGAATATTTTGTCAACACTGCAACCATGTGTTCACGAAGTTGTGAATGAGTTAAAATACCAACACCACATGGGAGAGAATAAACGTCCACAGCAAGTCACATTTGCAAAGTTCTAACTTTAGAAATTAATGTTCACAATATTAGTGAATGAGTGTTTAATGTGTTGACAACATCTTCCTCACATTTTTATTGTCCATTTGAAATAAATCAGATAACATTCAAAGGTATGTATTGTGAATATTTACTGGTTTTGCAGAGTTATTTTTCTGCTTTTGTTGTTTGCTGTAGAATATCCAGGAGACGTTCTCACCAATAATGGACAAGAAATCAGTTGTGCGAACTTTGCTTGCAGGAGGCTTGGGCCATTTTAACACTTGAGCCTCTGACATAAATGGACGAGGGCTGTTGACCCATTGAATAGTTGAGGGTTAAAGTCAGACCTGCTGACATGGTTTGAAGTACTGGGCCTTTTGAATGGAACTGCCTTCAATTATGTATATTTCTCACAGTTATAAAGATTTTTCATATTTTCCTTTTCACAATCTGCATAAAAATGGTGAAGGTGCGAGGGAGTTTAATGTCAAGGTGGACAAGGTTATTTCTGAACAGCCAGGTGAAAAGGCTGTTTACAGTAAATTTTTAATGACTCACTCACTCAACTTGCTGGAGTTTTTTCAATGTACATGAACTTGATACAATGCTGCACAGCAGACTTATGATCAAAGTTATAGTTCATGGAATCAAAGGGACAGTAGCAGCATGGATACAAAATCAGCTGAGTTATGGGAAACAGAGAGTAATAGTTGATGGATATTTCTTGGGCTGGAGGAAGGTTTGTTGTGATGTTCCCCAGGGGCCAACGTTGGAACTCTTGCTTTTCTTCATGTATATTAATTATCTAGACCTTGGTGAACAGGAAACAATTTCAAATTTTGCAGATGTTACAAAACTTGGAAGCATTTTGATGCATGACCAGAATAGTGTTGAACTTAAAAAATAAGTTAATTGGGCAGCATGGTGGCGCAGTAGGTTAGCACAGCTGCCTCACGGCACTGAGGTCCCAGGTTCGATCCCGGCCCTGGGTCACTGTCCGTGTGGAGTTTGCACATTCTCCCCGTGTCTGCATGGGTTTCACCCCCACAACCCAAAAATGTGCAGGGTAGGCAGATTGGCCACACTAAATTGCCCCATAATTGGAAAAAATAATTGGGCACTCTAAATTTATATTTTTTTAAAAATTAAGTTAATGGAATGGGCGGGCAAGTTGGAGATGAAGTTCAATGTGGATAAATGTGAAGTGTTTATTTTGGGAGAAGAACATAGAGAGACAATATCAAATAATGGGTACAAATCACGGGTGGCACAGTGGTTAGCACTGCTGCCTTACGGACCGGGGTTGATTCCCAGCTTGGGTCACTGTGTGGAGTTTGCACGTTCTCCCTGTGTCTGCGTGGGTTTCCTCCGGGTGCTCCGGTTTCCTCCCACAGTCCAAAGATGTGCAGGTTAGGTGGATTGGCCATGATCGATATGTGGGGTAATGGAGATAGGGCAGGGAGTGGGAGGGTCGGTGCAGACATGATGGGTGAATGGCCTCCTGCATAGGGATTCTATGGAACTCTGAATGAGGTGCTGGACCAGAGGGACCTGGGTGCATAAGTCATTGAAGGTGGCAGGACAGTGGAGATAATGGTTAATAAGACCATAAGACATAGGAGCAGAATTAGGCCACTCGGCCCATCAAGTCTGTTCCGCCATTTAATCATGGCTGATATTTTCTCATCCCCATTCTCCTGCCTTCTCCCCATAACCCCCGATCCCCTTATTAATCAAGAACCTATCCATCTCTGCCTTAAAGACACTCACTGATTTGTCTCCACAGCCTTCTGCAGCAAAGATTTCCACAGATTCACCACCCTCTGGCTGGAGAAATTCCTCCTCACCTCTGTTTAGAAGAATTGTCAGTTCAGTCTGAGATTGTGATCTCTGCTCCTAGTTTTTCCAAAAAGTGGAAACATTCTCTCCACGTCCACTTTATCCAGGCCTCGCAGTATCCTGTAAGGTTTTGATAAGATCCCCCCTCATCCTTCTAAACTCCAACGAGTAAAGACCCAGAGTCCTCAACTGTTCCTCATACGACAAGCTCTTCATTACAGGAATCATTCTTGTGAACCTCCTCTGGACCCTTTCCAAGGCCAGCACATCCTTCCTTAGATACGGGGCCCAAAACTGCTCACAATACTCCAAATGGGGTCTGATCAGAGCCTTATACAGCCTCAGAAGTACATCCCTGGTTTTGTATTCTAGCCCTCTTGACATGAATGCTAACATTGTATTTGCCTTCCTAGCTGCCGACTGAACCTGCACCTTAACCTCAAGAGAATCTTGAACAAGGACTCCCATGTCCCTTCGTGCTTCTTATTTCCTAAGCATTTTCCCATTTAGAAAATAATCTATAACTCCATTTCTCCTTCCAAAGTGCATAACCTCACACTTTTCCACATTGCATTCCATCTGCCACTTCACTGCCCACTCTCCTAGCTTAACCAAATCCTTCTGCAGCCCACCTGCTTCCTCAATACAACCTGTCCCTCTACAGATCTTTGCATCATTTGCAAACTTAGCAATAGTGCCTTCAGTTCCTTCCTCCAGACCATTAATGTATATTGTGAAAAGTTGTGGTCCCAGCACAGAGCCCTGAGGTACACCACTGGTCACCGGCTGCCATCCTGAGGAAGACCCCTTTATCCCCACTCTCTGCCTTCTGCTAGTCAGCCAACCCTCTATCCATAAAGCAGACTGTATCCACGCTTCATTAACTGTGGCATGTAGTACAAGAAAAAGAAGGTTGTTTTGATCTTGTATAAGACCAGCCTCCGCTGGAGTATTGTGTCCAATTCTGGCACTGCATTTTTGGAAATATGTGAAGACGTTGGAAAGATTGCAGGAATGATTCATGGGAATGGTTCCAGCAATGAGGAATTTCAGTAATGATTGGAGAAATTTCCTTGGAAGGCTGAGTGGAGATTTGGTGGAGATATTCAACATCATGAGGGGTCTGGAGAGAATTGAGAGGAACAAACTGTTCCCACTCATAAAGTGATCGAGAAGGAGAGGCGCAGGTTTAAAAAGCAAAAGCAACATGATGGGAGACTTTTACACACAACTCACTGCACACAATATATAGCGAGCATTTTCACTGTACATGAAGAATTGGACACAATATTCCAGCTGAGGCTGGTCTTATCCAAGATCAAAACACCTTCCTTACTCTTGTACTCCATGCCCCAGTGCATACCGTGTACAGTGAGCTGTATACCGTGTACAGTGTGCTGTATACCGTGTACAGTGAGCTGTGTACAGTGAGCTGTATACCGTGTACAGTGAGCAGTATACCGTGTACAGTGTGCTGTATACCGTGTACAGTGAGCTGTATACCGTGTACAGTGTGCTGTATACCGTGTACAGTGAGCTGTATACCGTGTACAGTGTGCTGTATACCGTGTACAGTGAGCTGTATACCGTGTACAGTGAGCTGTGTACAGTGAGCTGTATACCGTGTACAGTGAGCTGTGTACAGTGAGCTGTATACCGTGTACAGTGAGCTGTATACCATGTACAGTGTGCTGTATACCGTGTACAGTGAGCTGCATACCATGTACAGTGAGCAGTATACCGTGTACAGTGAGCTGCATACCATGTCCAGTGAGCTGTATACCGTGTACAGTGAGCTGTATACCGTGTACAGTGAGCTGTTTACCATGTACAGTGTGCTGTATACCGTGTACAGTGTGCTGTATACCGTGTGCAGTGAGCTGCATACCGTGTACAGTGAGCTGTGTACAGTGAGCTGTATACCGTGTACAGTGAGCTGTGTACAGTGAGCTGTATACCGTGTACAGTGAGCAGTATACCGTGTACAGTGAGCTGTATACCGTGTACAGTGAGCTGTATACCGTGTACAGTGATCTGTATACCGTGTACAGTGAGCTGTATACCATGTACAGTGATCTGTATACCTTGTACTGTGTGCTGTATACCGTGTACAGTGTGCTGTACACCGTGTACAGTGTGCTGTACACCGTGTACAGTGTGCTGTATACTGTGTACAGTGAGCTGTATACCGTGTACAGTGTGCTGTATACCGTGTACAGTGTGCTGTACACCGTGTACAGTGTGCTGTATACCGTGTACAGTGTGCTGTATACCGTGTACAGTGAGCTGTATACCGTGTACAGTGTGCTGTATACCGTGTACAGTGAGCTGTATACCGTGTACAGTGTGCTGTATACCGTGTACAGTGAGCTGTGTACAGTGAGCTGTATACCGTGTACAGTGTGCTGTACACCGTGTACAGTGTGCTGTATACCGTGTACAGTGTGCTGTATACCGTGTACAGTGAGCTGTATACCGTGTACAGTGTGCTGTATACCGTGTACAGTGAGCTGTATACCGTGTACAGTGTGCTGTATACCGTGTACAGTGAGCTGTGTACAGTGAGCTGTATACCGTGTACAGTGTGCTGTATACCGTGTACAGTGAGCTGTATACCATGTACAGTGTGCTGTATACCGTGTACAGTGAGCTGTATACCGTGTACAGTGAGCTGTATACCGTGTACAGTGAGCTGATAACCGTGTACAGTGTGCTGTATACCGTGTACAGTGAGCTGTATACCGTGTACAGTGAGCTGTATACCGTGTACAGTGTGCTGTACACCGTGTACAGTGTGCTGTACACCGTGTACAGTGTGCTGTATACCGTGTACAGTGTGCTGTATACCGTGTACAGTGAGCTGTATACCGTGTACAGTGTGCTGTATACCGTGTACAGTGAGCTGTATACCGTGTACAGTGTGCTGCATACTGTGTACAGTGAGCTGTATACCATGTACAGTGAGCTGTATACCATGTACAGTGAGCTGTATACCATGTACAGTGTGCTGCATACTGTGTACAGTGAGCTGTATACCGTGTACAGTGTGCTGTATACCGTGTACAGTGAGCTGTATACCGTGTACAGTGAGCTGTATACCGTGTACAGTGAGCTGTATACCGTGTACAGTGTGCTGTATACCATGTACAGTGAGCTGTATACCATGTACAATGAGCTGTATACCATGTACAGTGAGCTGTATACCATGTACAGTGTGCTGCATACTGTGTACAGTGAGCTGTATACCGTGTACAGTGAGCTGTATACCGTGTACAGTGTGCTGTATACCGTGTACAGTGTGCTGTATACCGTGTACAGTGTGCTGTATACCATGTACAGTGAGCTGTATACCATGTACAGTGAGCTGTATACCGTGTACAGTGTGCTGTATACCGTGTACAGTGAGCTGTGTACAGTGTGCTGTATACCGTGTACAGTGAGCTGTATACCGTGTACAGTGAGCTGTATACCGTGTACAGTGAGCTGTATACCGTGTACAGTGTGCTGTACACCGTGTACAGTGAGCTGTATACCGTGTACAGTGAGCTGTATACCGTGTACAGTGTGCTGTATACCGTGTACAGTGTGCTGTATACCGTGTACAGTGAGCTGTATACCGTGTACAGTGAGCTGTGTACAGTGAGCTGTATACCGTGTACAGTGAGCTGTATACCGTGTACAGTGTGCTGTATACCGTGTACAGTGTGCTGTATACCATGTACAGTGAGCTGTATACCGTGTACAGTGTGCTGTATACCATGTACAGTGAGCTGTATACCGTGTACAGTGTGCTGTATACCGTGTACAGTGTGCTGTATACCATGTACAGTGAGCTGTATACCGTGTACAGTGTGCTGTATACCGTGTACAGTGTGCAGTATACCGTGTACAGTGTGCTCTATACCGTGTACAGTGAGCTGTACACCGTGTACAGTGTGCTGTATACCGTGTACAGTGTGCTGTATACCGTGTACAGTGAGCCGTGTACAGTGTGCTGTATACCGTGTACAGTGTGCTGTATACCGTGTACATTGAGCTGTATACCGTGTACAGTGAGCTGTATACCGTGTACAGTGTGCTGTATACCGTGTACAGTGAGCTGTATACCGTGTACAGTGAGCTGTATACCGTGTACAGTGAGCTGTATACCATGTACAGTGTGCTGTATACCATGTACAGTGAGCTGTATACCGTGTACAGTGTGCTGTATACCATGTACAGTGAGCTGTATACCGTGTACAGTGAGCTGTATACCATGTACAGTGTGCTGTATACCGTGTACAGTGCGCTGTATACCGTGTACAGTGAGCTGTATACCGTGTACACTGTGCTGTATACCATGTACAGTGAGCTGTATACCATGTACAGTGTGCTGTATACCGTGTACAGTGAGCTGTATACCATGTACAGTGTGCTGTATACCGTGTACAGTGTGCTGTATACCGTGTACAGTGAGCTGTATACCGTGTACAGTGAGCTGTATACCGTGTACACTGTGCTGTATACCATGTACAGTGAGCTGTATACCGTGTACAGTGAGCTGTATACCGTGTACAGTGAGCTGTATACCGTGTACAGTGAGCTGTATACCGTGTACAGTGTGCTGTATACCGTGTACAGTGAGCTGTATACCATGTACAGTGTGCTGCATACTGTGTACAATGAGCTGTATACCGTGTACAGTGTGCTGTATACCGTGTACAGTGAGCTGTGTACAGTGTGCTGTATACCGTGTACAGTGAGCTGTATACCGTGTACAGTGTGCTGTATACCGTGTACAGTGAGCTGTATACCGTGTACAGTGAGCTGTATACCGTGTACAGTGTGCTGTATACCGTGTACAGTGAGCTATATACCATGTACAGTGTGCTGTATACCGTGTACAGTGAGCTGTGTACCATGTACAGTGTGCTGTATACCGTGTACAGTGTGCTGTATACCATGTACAGTGAGCCGTGTACAGTGTGCTGTATACCGTGTACAGTGAGCTGTATACCGTGTACAGTGTGCTGTATACCGTGTACAGTGAGCAGTATACCGTGTACAGTGAGCTGTATAACGTGTACAGTGAGCTGTATACCGTGTACAGTGATCTGTATACCGTGTACAGTGAGCTGTATACCGTGTACAGTGATCTGTATACCTTGTACTGTGTGCTGTATACCGTGTACAGTGTGCTGTACACCGTGTACAGTGTGCTGTATACTGTGTACAGTGAGCTGTATACCGTGTACAGTGAGCTGTATACCGTGTACAGTGTGCTGTATACCGTGTACAGTGTGCTGTACACCGTGTACAGTGTGCTGTACACCGTGTACAGTGTGCTGTATACCGTGTACAGTGAGCTGTATACCGTGTACAGTGTGCTGTATACCGTGTACAGTGAGCTGTATACCGTGTACAGTGAGCTGTATACCGTGTACAGTGTGCTGTATACCGTGTACAGTGAGCTGTATACCGTGTACAGTGAGCTGTATACCGTGTACAGTGAGCTGTTTACCGTGTACAGTGTGCTGTATACCGTGTACAGTGAGCTGTATACCGTGTACAGTGAGCTGTATACCGTGTACAGTGTGCTGTATACCGTGTACAGTGTGCTGTACACCGTGTACAGTGTGCTGTATACCGTGTACAGTGTGCTGTATACCGTGTACAGTGTGCTGTATACCGTGTACAGTGTGCTGTATACCGTGTACAGTGAGCTGTATACCGTGTACAGTGAGCTGTGTACAGTGAGCTGTATACCGTGTACAGTGAGCTGTATACCGTGTACAGTGTGCTGTATACCGTGTACAGTGAGCTGTATACCGTGTACAGTGTGCTGTACACCGTGTACAGTGTGCTGTATACCGTGTACAGTGAGCTGTATACCGTGTACAGTGAGCTGTGTACAGTGAGCTGTATACCGTGTACAGTGTGCTGTATACCGTGTACAGTGAGCTGTATACCGTGTACAGTGTGCTGTATACCGTGTACAGTGTGCAGTATACCGTGTACAGTGTGCTCTATACCGTGTACAGTGAGCTGTATACCGTGTACAGTGTGCTGTATACCGTGTACAGTGAGCTGTGTACAGTGAGCTGTATACCGTGTACTGTGAGCAGTATACTGTGTACAGTGTGCTGTATACCGGGTACAGTGTGCTGTATACCGTGTACAGTGAGCAGTATACCGTGTACAGTGTGCTGTATACCGTGTACAGTGAGCTGTGTACAGTGAGCTGTATACCGTGTACTGTGAGCAGTATACCGTGTACAGTGTGCTGTATACCGGGTACAGTGTGCTGTATACTGTGTACAGTGTGCTGTATACCCTGTACAGTGTGCTGTATACCGGGTACAGTGTGCTGTATACCGTGTACAGTGAGCAGTATACCGTGTACAGTGTGCTGTATACCGGGTACAGTGTGCTGTATACTGTGTACAGTGTGCTGTATACCCTGTACAGTGTGCTGTATACCGGGTACAGTGTGCTGTATACCGTGTACAGTGAGCAGTATACCGTGTACAGTGTGCTGTATACCGTGTACAGTGAGCTGTATACCGTGTACAGTGTGCTGTATACCGTGTACAGTGAGCTGCATACCTTGTCCAGTGAGCTGTATACCGTGTACAGTGAGCTGTATACCGTGTACAGTGAGCTGCATACCATGTCCAGTGAGCTGTATACCGTGTACAGTGAGCTGTATACCGTGTACAGTGAGCTGTTTACCATGTACAGTGTGCTGTATACCGTGTACAGTGAGCTGTATACCGTGTACAGTGTGCTGTATACCGTGTACAGTGAGCCGTGTACAGTGTGCTGTATACCGTGTACAGTGAGCTGTATACCGTGTACAGTGAGCTGTATACCGTGTACAGTGAGCTGTGTACAGTGAGCTGTATACCGTGTACAGTGAGCTGTATACCGTGTACAGTGAGCCGTGTACAGTGTGCTATATACCGTGTACAGTGAGCCGTGTACAGTGTGCTGTATACCGTGTACAGTGAGCTGTATACCGTGTACAGTGAGCCGTGTACAGTGTGCTGTATACCGTGTACAGTGAGCTGTATACCGTGTACAGTGAGCCGTGTACAGTGTGCTGTATACCGTGTACAGTGTGCTGTATACCGTGTACAGTGAGCCGTGTACAGTGTGCTGTATACCGTGTACAGTGTGCTGTATACCGTGTACAGTGAGCTGTGTACAGTGAGCTGTATACCGTGTACAGTGAGCAGTATACCGTGTACAGTGTGCTGTATACCGTGTACAGTGAGCTGTATACCATGTACAGTGAGCAGTATACCGTGTACAGTGATCTGTATACCTTGTACAGTGTGCTGTATACCGTGTACAGTGTGCTGTACACCGTGTACAGTGTGCTGTATACTGTGTACAGTGAGCTGTATACCGTGTACAGTGTGCTGTACACCGTGTACAGTGTGCTGTATACCGTGTACAGTGTGCTGTACACCGTGTACAGTGAGCTGTATACCATGAACAGTGTGCTGTATACCGTGTACAGTGAGCTGTATACCGTGTACAGTGTGCTGTACAGTGAGCTGTATACCATGTACAGTGTGCTGTACACCATGTACAGTGAGCTGTATACCGTGTACAGTGTGCTGTATACCGTGTACAGTGAGCTGTATACCATGAACAGTGTGCTGTATACCGTGTACAGTGAGCTGTATACCGTGTACAGTGAGCTGTATACCGTGTACAGTGTGCTGTATACCATGTACAGTGAGCTGTATACCGTGTACAGTGAGCTGTATACCGTGTACAGTGAGCTGTATACCGTGTACAGTGAGCTGTATACCGTGTACAGTGTGCTGTATACCGTGTACAGTGAGCTGTATACCATGTACAGTGAGCTGTATACCATGTACAGTGTGCTGCATACTGTGTACAATGAGCTGTATACCGTGTACAGTGTGCTGTATACCGTGTACAGTGTGCTGTATACCGTGTACAGTGAGCTGTATACCGTGTACAGTGTGCTGTATACCGTGTACAGTGAGCTGTATACCGTGTACAGTGAGCTGTATACCGTGTACAGTGAGCTCTATACCATGTACAGTGTGCTGTATACCGTGTACAGTGAGCTGTGTACCATGTACAGTGTGCTGTGTACCGTGTACAGTGTGCTGTATACCGTGTACAGTGTGCTGTGTACAGTGTGCTGTATACCGTGTACAGTGAGCTGTATACCGTGTACAGTGTGCTGTATACCGTGTACAGTGAGCTGTAAACCGTGTACAGTGAGCTGTATACCGTGTACAGTGAGCTGTGTACAGTGAGCTGTATACCGTGTACAGTGTGCTGTATACCGTGTACAGTGAGCTGTATACCATGTACAGTGTGCTGTATACCGTGTCCAGTGAGCTGTATACCGTGTACAGTGAGCTCTATACCGTGTACAGTGAGCTGTATACCGTGTACAGTGAGCTGTATACCGTGTACAGTGAGCTGTACACCGTGTACAGTGTGCTGTATACCGTGTACAGTGTGCTGTATACCGTGTACAGTGAGCTGTATACCGTGTACAGTGTGCTGTATAACGTGTAAAGTGAGCTGTATACCGTGTACAGTGTGCTGTATACCTTGTGCAGTGAGCTGTATACCGTGTACAGTGTGCTGCATACTGTGTACAGTGTGCTGTATACCGTGTACAGTGAGCTGTGTACAGTGAGCTGTATACCGTGTACAGTGTGCTGCATACCGTGTACAGTGAGCTGTGTACAGTGAGCTGGACACCGTGTACAGTGTGCTGTATACCGTGTACAGTGAGCTGTGTACAGTGAGCTGTACACCGTGTACAGTGTGCTGTATACCGTGTACAGTGTGCTGTATACCGTGTACAGTGTGCTGTATACCGTGTACAGTGAGCTGTATACCGTGTACAGTGTGCTGTATACCGTGTACAGTGAGCTGTATACCGTGTACAGTGAGCTGTATACCGTGTACAGTGTGCTGTATACCGTGTACAGTGAGCTGTATACCGTGTACAGTGTGCTGTATACCGTGTACAGTGAGCTGTATACCATGTACAGTGAGCTGTATACCATGTACAGTGAGCTGTATACCATGTACAGTGTGCTGCATACTGTGTACAGTGTGCTGCATACTGTGTACAGTGAGCTGTATACCGTGTACAGTGAGCTGTATACCGTGTACAGTGTGCTGTATACCGTGTACAGTGTGCTGTATACCGTGTACAGTGAGCTGTATACCGTGTACAGTGTGCTGTATACCATGTACAGTGTGCTGCATACTGTGTACAGTGAGCTGTATACCGTGTACAGTGAGCTGTATACCGTGTACAGTGAGCTGTATACCATGTACAGTGAGCTGTATACCGTGTACAGTGTGCTGTATACCGTGTACAGTGTGCTGTATACCGTGTACAGTGAGCTGAATACCGTGTACAGTGTGCTGTATACCGTGTACAGTGAGCTGAATACCATGTACAGTGTGCTGCATACTGTGTACAGTGAGCTGTATACCGTGTACAGTGAGCTGTATACCGTGTACAGTGTGCTGTATACCGTGTACAGTGTGCTGTATACCGTGTACAGTGAGCTGTATACCGTGTACAGTGTGCTGTATACCGTGTACAGTGTGCTGTATACCGTGTACAGTGAGCTGTATACCGTGTACAGTGTGCTGTATACCGTGTACAGAGAGCTGTATACCATGTACAGTGTGCTGCATACTGTGTACAGTGAGCTGTATACCGTGTACAGTGAGCAGTATACCGTGTACAGTGTGCTGTACACCGTGTACAGTGTGCTGTATACCGTGTACAGTGAGCAGTATACCGTGTACAGTGAGCTGTATACCGTGTACAGTGAGCTGTATACCGTGCACAGTGAGCTGTATACCGTGTACAGTGAGCTGTATACCGTGTACAGTGAGCTGTATACCGTGTACAGTGAGCTGTATACCGTGCACAGTGAGCTGTATACCATGTACAGTGTGCTGTATACCGTGTACAGTGAGCTGTATACCGTGTACAGTGTGCTGTATACCGTGTACAGTGTGCTGTATACCGTGTAAAGTGAGCTGTATACCGTGTACAGTGTGCTGTATACCGTGTACAGTGAGCTGTATACCATGTACAGTGTGCTGCATACTGTGTACAGTGAGCTGTATACCGTGTACAGTGAGCAGTATACCGTGTACAGTGAGCTGTATACCGTGTACAGTGAGCTGTATACCATGTACAGTGTGCTGTATACCGTGTACAGTGAGCTGTATACCATGTACAGTGTGCTGCATACTGTGTACAGTGAGCTGTATACCGTGTACAGTGAGCAGTATACCGTGTACAGTGAGCTGTATACCATGTACAGTGTCCTGTACACCGTGTACAGTGAGCTGTATACCGTGTACAGTGTGCTGTATACCGTGTACAGTGAGCAGTATACCGTGTACAGTGAGCTGTATACCGTGTACAGTGAGCTGTATACCGTGTACAGTGTGCTGTGTACCGTGTACAGTGAGCTGTATACCGTGTACAGTGAGCTGTATACCGTGTACAGTGAGCTGTATACCGTGTACAGTGAGCTGTATACCGTGTACAATGAGCTGTATACCGTGTACAGTGTGCTGTATACCGTGTACAGTGTGCTGTATACCGTGTACAGTGTGCTGTATACCGTGTACAGTGTGCTGTATACCGTGTACAGTGTGCTGTATACCGTGTACAGTGAGCAGTATACCGTGTACAGTGAGCTGTATACCGTGTACAGTGAGCTGTATACCGTGTACAGTGAGCTGTATACCGTGTACAGTGAGCTGTATACCATGTACAGTGTGCTGCATACTGTGTACAGTGAGCTGTATACCGTGTACAGTGAGCTGTATACCGTGTACAGTGTGCTGTATACCGTGTACAGTGTGCTGTATACCGTGTACAGTGAGCTGTATACCGTGTACAGTGTGCTGTATACCGTGTACAGTGTGCTGTATACCGTGTACAGTGAGCTGTATACCGTGTACAGTGTGCTGTATACCGTGTACAGAGAGCTGTATACCATGTACAGTGTGCTGCATACTGTGTACAGTGAGCTGTATACCGTGTACAGTGAGCAGTATACCGTGTACAGTGTGCTGTACACCGTGTACAGTGTGCTGTATACCGTGTACAGTGAGCAGTATACCGTGTACAGTGAGCTGTATACCGTGCACAGTGAGCTGTATACCGTGTACAGTGAGCTGTATACCATGTACAGTGTGCTGCATACTGTGTACAGTGAGCTGTATACCGTGTACAGTGAGCTGTATACCGTGTACAGTGTGCTGTATACCGTGTACAGTGTGCTGTATACCGTGTACAGTGAGCTGTATACCGTGTACAGTGTGCTGTATACCGTGTACAGTGTGCTGTATACCGTGTACAGTGAGCTGTATACCATGTACAGTGTGCTGCATACTGTGTACAGTGAGCTGTATACCGTGTACAGTGAGCAGTATACCGTGTACAGTGAGCTGTATACCGTGTACAGTGAGCTGTATACCATGTACAGTGTGCTGTATACCGTGTACAGTGAGCTGTATACCGTGTACAGTGTGCTGTATACCGTGTACAGTGAGCTGTATACCATGTACAGTGTGCTGCATACTGTGTACAGTGAGCTGTATACCGTGTACAGTGAGCAGTATACCGTGTACAGTGAGCTGTATACCATGTACAGTGTCCTGTACACCGTGTACAGTGTGCTGTATACCGTGTACAGTGAGCAGTATACCGTGTACAGTGAGCTGTATACCGTGTACAGTGAGCTGTATACCGTGTACAGTGTGCTGTGTACCGTGTACAGTGAGCTGTATACCGTGTACAGTGAGCTGTATACCGTGTACAGTGTGCTGTATACCGTGTACAGTGAGCAGTATACCGTGTACAGTGAGCTGTATACCGTGTACAGTGAGCTGTATACCGTGTACAGTGAGCTGTATACCGTGTACAGTGAGCTGTATACCATGTACAGTGTGCTGCATACTGTGTACAGTGAGCTGTATACCGTGTACAGTGAGCTGTATACCGTGTACAGTGTGCTGTATACCGTGTACAGTGTGCTGTATACCGTGTACAGTGAGCTGTATACCGTGTACAGTGTGCTGTATACCGTGTACAGTGTGCTGTATACCGTGTAAAGTGAGCTGTATACCGTGTACAGTGTGCTGTATACCGTGTACAGTGAGCTGTATACCATGTACAGTGTGCTGCATACTGTGTACAGTGAGCTGTATACCGTGTACAGTGAGCAGTATACCGTGTACAGTGAGCTGTATACCGTGTACAGTGAGCTGTATACCATGTACAGTGTGCTGTATACCGTGTACAGTGAGCTGTATACCGTGTACAGTGTGCTGTATACCGTGTACAGTGAGCTGTATACCATGTACAGTGTGCTGCATACTGTGTACAGTGAGCTGTATACCGTGTACAGTGAGCAGTATACCGTGTACAGTGAGCTGTATACCATGTACAGTGTCCTGTACACCGTGTACAGTGTGCTGTATACCGTGTACAGTGAGCAGTATACCGTGTACAGTGAGCTGTATACCGTGTACAGTGAGCTGTATACCGTGTACAGTGTGCTGTATACCGTGTACAGTGAGCTGTATACCGTGTACAGTGAGCTGTATACCGTGTACAGTGTGCTGTATACCGTGTACAGTGAGCTGTATACCGTGTACAGTGAGCTGTATACCGTGTACAGTGAGCTGTATACCGTGTACAGTGAGCTGTATACAGTGAGCTGTATACCGTGTACAGTGTGCTGTATACCGTGTACAGTGAGCTGTGTACAGTGAGCTGGACACCGTGTACAGTGTGCTGTATACCGTGTACAGTGTGCTGTACACCGTGTACAGTGTGCTGTATACCGTGTACAGTGTGCTGTATACCGTGTACAGTGTGCTGTATACCGTGTACAGTGTGCTGTATACCGTGTACAGTGAGCTGTATACCGTGTACAGTGAGCTGTACACCGTGTACAGTGTGCTGTATACCGTGTACAGTGTGCTGTATACCGTGTACAGTGAGCTGTATACCGTGTACAGTGTGCTGTATACCGTGTACAGTGTGCTGTATACCGTGTACAGTGAGCTGTATACCGTGTACAGTGAGCTGTATACCGTATACAGTGTGCTGCATACTGTGTACAGTGTGCTGTACACCGTGTACAGTGAGCTGTATACCGTGTACAGTGTGCTGTATACCGTGTACAGTGAGCTGTATACCGTGTACAGTGTGCTGTATACCGTGTACAGTGAGCTGTATACCATGTACAGTGTGCTGTATTCCGTGTACAGTGAGCTGTATACCGTGTACAGTGTGCTGTATACCGTGTACAGTGAGCTGTATACCGTGTACAGTGTGCTGTATACCGTGTACAGTGAGCTGTATACCGTGTACAGTGAGCTGTATACCGTGTACAGTGTGCTCAGAAACATCTCTTCATTTCTCTAATTTCCTTAACTAGCGAGACTTTCACAACCTTGAAACATCCTAAATCAATGTGTGATTTCAAGAAGGAAATAGATATGGCTCTTGGGGCTAATGGGATCAAGAGATATGAGGGGAGGGGAAGATAGGATCAGAATATTCAACTTGATGATCAGCCCTGATCATAATAAATGGCGGAGCCCTGTGGCTCAGAGGGGAAGGTGGGAGAGCAGGAGAGCAATAGTTATTGGGGACTCGATAGTTAGAGGGACAGATAGACGGTTCTGTGGCAGCGAAAGAGACTCACGGATGGTATGTTGCCTCCCGGGTGCCAGGGTCCATGACGTCTCGGACCGTGTTTTCAGAATCCTCAAGGGGAAAGGGGAACAGTCACAAGTCGTGGTACACATCGGTACCAACGACATAGGTAAGAGAAGGGACGGGGATCTAAAACAGAAATTTAGGGAGCTCAGGTGGAAGCTTAGAGCCAGGACAAACCAGGTTGTCATCTCTGGTTTGTTGCCGGTGCCACGTGCTAGTGAGGTGAGGAACAGGGAGAGAGTGCAGATAAACACGTGGCTGCAGGGATGGTGTAGGAGGGAGGGTTTCAGGTACGTGGATAATTGGAGCACATTCTGGGGAAGGTGGGACCTGTACAGACAGGACGCTTTGCACCTGAAACCAGAGGGGCACCAATATCCTGGGAGGGAAATTTGCTGCGGCTCTTTGGGGGGGGGGTTTAAACTAATTTGTCAGGGGGCTGGGAAAAAGAGCTGTAGTCCAGAAGCCAGTGTTGAGAGTAGTGAGGTACTGAGGAGGGTATCAAGGTCGCAGGAGTGTACCGGCAGACAGAAAGGTGGGTTGAAGTGTGTCTACTTCAATGCAAGGAGTATCCGGAATAAGGTAGGTGAACTTGGAGCGTGGATTGGTACTTGGGGCTACGATGTTGTGAGCATTACAGAGACATGGTTAGAACAGGGACAGGAACGGTTGTTGGAATTTCCGGGGTATAGATGTTTCAGTAAGAGTAGGGAAGGTGGTAAAAGAGGTGGAGGAGTAGCATTGTTAATCAAGGATCGTTTAACGGCTGCAGAAAGGCAGTTCGAAGGGGATCTGCCGACTGAGGTAATATGGGCAAAGTTAGAAATAGGAAAGGAGCGGTCACATTGTTAGGAGTTTTCTATAGGCCTTCAAATAGTAATAGAGATGTGGAGGAAGAAATTGCAAAACGGATTATGGATAGGTGTGGAGGTCTCAGGGTAGTTATCATGGGTGACTTTAACTTTCCAAATATTGATTGGAACCTCTATAGGTCGAACAGTTCGGATGGGGCAGTTTTTGTACAGTGTGTGCAGGAGGGTTTCCTGACACAATATGTGGATAGGCCGACAAGAGGGGTAATGGACTGGGCCAAGTGTTAGATTTGTTTGTGGGAGAGCACTTTGGAGACAGTGTCCACAATTCGGTGTCTTTCACCATTGCAATGGAGAAGGATAGGGCCAAACGGCAGGGCAAGGTTTATAATTGGTGGAGGGGTAATTATGATGCGATTAGGCAAGAATTAGGGAACGTAAGATGGGAGCAGAAACGGTCAGGGAAAGGCACAAATGAAAAGCGGAGCTTGATCGCAGTTCAGATGACACTAAGATGAGTGGTAAAGCGAAAAGTACAGAGGATACTGGAAGTCTGCAGAGGGATTTGGATAGGTTAAGTGAATGGGCTAGGGTCTGGCAGATGGAATACAATGTTGACAAATGTGAGGTTATCCATTTTGGTAGGAATAACAGCAAACGGGATTATTATTTAAACGATAAAATATTAAAGCATGCCGCTGTTCAGAGAGACCTGGGTGTGCTAGTGCATGAGTCACAGAAGGTTGGTTTACAAGCGCAACAGGTGATTAAGAAAGCAAATGGAATTTTGTCCTTCATTGCTAGAGGGATGGAGTTTAAGACTAGGGAGGTTATGTTGCAATTGTATAAGGTGTTAGTGCGGCCACACCTGGAGTATTGTGTTCAGTTTTGGTCTCCTTACTTGAGAAAGGACGTACTGGCGCTGGAGGGTGTGCAGAGGAGATTCACTAGGTTAATCCCAGAGCTGAAGGGGTTGGATTATGAGGAGAGGTTGAGTAGACTGGGACTGTACTCGTTGGAATTTAGAAGGATGAGGGGGGATCTTATAGAAACATTTAAAATTATGAAGGGAATAGATAGGATAGATGCGGGCAGGTTGTTTCCACTGGCGGGTGACAGCAGAACAAGGGGACATAGCCTCAAAATAAGGGGAAGTAGATTTAGGACTGAGTTTAGGAGGAACTTCTTCACCCAAAGGGTTGTGAATCTATGAAATTCCTTGCCCAGTGAAGCAGTTGAGGCTCCTTCATTACATGTTTTTAAGGTAAAGATAGATAGTTTTTTGAAGAATAAAGGGATTAAGGGTTATGGTGTTCGGGCCGGAAAATGGAGCTGAGTCCACAAAAGATCAGCCATGATCTAATTGAATGGCGGAGCAGGCTCGAGGGGCCAGATGGCCTACTCCTGCTCCTAGTTCTTATGTTCTTCTTATGTTCTTATGTTCAAGGAACAAATACTGCGTGTCCTTGATAGGTATGTCCCTGTCAGGCAGGGAGGAAATGGCTGTGTGAGGGAACCATGCTTCACAAAAGAGGTTGAATGTCTTGTCAAGAGGAAAAAGGAAGAGTATGTAAGGATGAGAAAACAAGGTTCAGTTGGGTCGCTTGAGGGTTACAAGGTAGCAAGGAATGAGCTAAAAAGAAAAAGGGCTTAGGAGAGCTAGGAGGGGGCATGAGAAGTGTTTGCGGGTCGGATCAAGGAAAACCCCAAGGCTTTTTACTCTTATGTGAGAAATAAAAGAATGACCAGGGTGAGGTTAGGGCCGGTCAAGGACAGTAGTGGGAACTTGTGCATAGAGTCAGAAGAAATAGGAGAGGCGTTGAATTAATACTTTTCTTCAGTGTTCACCAAGGAGAGGGGCCATGTTTTTGAGGATGAGAGTGTGATACAGGCGGGTTAGCTGGAGGAGGTAGATGTTTTGAGGAAGGATCTATTAGCAATTTTGAAAAACCTGAGGGTCAACAAGTCCCCTGGGCCAGATGAGATCTATCCAAGGATTCTTTGGGAGGCAAGGGATGAGATGGCAGAGCCTTTGGCTTTGATCTTTGGGTTCTCACTGTCCACAGGGATAGTGCCAGAGGACTGGAGAGTGGCGAATGTTGTTACTCTGTTCAAGAAAGGGAATAGGAATGACCCTGGTAATTATAGACTGGTTAGTCTTTCTTTGGTGGCCGGTAAGTTAATGGAAAAGGTCCTGAAGGATAGGATTTATGACCCTTTGGACAGATGCAGCTTAATCCGGGATAGTCAACATGGATTTGTGAAGGGTAAGTCTTGCCTCACAAATTTGATTGAATTCTTTGAGGAGGTTACTAGGTGTGTCGATGAAGGTAGAGCAGTTGATGTTGTATACATGGATTTTAGTAAGGCGTTTGATAAGGTTCCCTGTGGTCGGCTCATGAAGAAAGTAAGGAGGTGTGGGATAGAGGGAAATTTGGCCAATTGGATAAGTAACTGGCTATCATACAGAAGACAGAGGATGGTGGTGGATGGAAAATTTTCAGACTGGAGACCAGTTACCAGCGGTGTACCACAGGGATCAGTGCTGGGTCCTCTGCTGTTTGTGATTTTTATCAATGACTTGGAGGAGGGGGCTGAAGGGTGGGTCAGTAAATTTACTGATGACACCAAGATTGGTGGAGTCTTGGATGAGGTGGAGGGCTGTTGTAGGCTGCAAAGAGACATTGATAGGATGCAGAGCTGGGCTGAAAAATGGCAGATGGAGTTTAACCCTGATAAGTGCCAGGTGATTCATTTTAATAGAAAAAATTTGAATGTGGATTACAGGGTCAACGGCAGGGTTCTGAGGAATGTGGAGGAACAGAGAGATCTTGGGGTTCATGTCCACAGATTTCTGAAGGTTGCCACTCAAGTGGATAGAGCCGTGAAAAGGCTTATAGTGTTTATTAACCGGGGCTTGAGTTTAAGAGCCGCGGGGTTATGCTGCAACTGTACATGACCCTGGTGAGACCACATTTGGAGTATTGTGTGCAGATCTGGTCACCTCATTATAGGAAGGATGTGGAAGCATTGGAAAGGGTGCAAAGGAGATTTACCAGGATGCTGCCTGGTTTGCAGGATAGGTCTTATGAGGAAAGGTTGAGGGAGCTAGGGCTTTTCTCTTTGGAGTGGAGGAGGATGAGAGGCGACTTAATAGAGGTTTATAAGATGATGAGGGGGATAGATAGAGTGGACGTTCAGAGACTATTTCTTCGGGTGGATGTAGCTGTTACAAGGGGGCATAACTTTAAGATTCAGGGTGGGAGATATAGGAGGGATGTCCGAGGTAGCTTCTTTACTCAGAGAGTGGTTAGGGTGTGGAATGGACTGCCTGCTGTGATAGTGGAGTCGGACACTTTAGGAACTGTCAATCGGTTATTGGATAGGCACATGGAGCACACCAGAATGACAGGGAGTGGGATAGCTTGATCTTCGTTTCGGACAATGCTTGGCAAAACATCGAGGGTCGAAGGGCCTGTTCTGTGCTGTACTGTTCTATGTTCTATGTTCTATGTTTAACAGGGTCGAAGGGCCGAATGGCCTCGTCCTGCTTCTATTTTTTACGCATGTTTCTATGAAGTGTTTTGAAGTCATTGCGTAAATTGGGAAAATGTAACAACCAATTTGTCCATAGAAAGCTCTCACAAACAGCAATGGAAATGAATGACCAGCTATTGGCCGAGGTGAAATGTCATTTAATGTTTCACCTGAAAGACAGAACGGAGGATCCGGCTGTGTGAAAATGAAAATCGCTTATTGTCACGAGTAGGCTTCAATGAAGTTACTGTGAAAAGCCCCTAGTCGCCACATTCCGGCGCCTGTCCGGGGAGGCTGGTATGGGAATCGAACCGCGCTGCTGGCCTGCTTGGTCTGCTTTAAAAGCCAGCGATTTAGCCTGGTGAGCTAAACCAGCCCCTGATGGTGCAGTAGTTGCTCTGAAATTTCTGCCTGGACTGTAGTGGTTCAAGAAGGCAGTTCATCGCCACCTTGTCAAGGCCACTCAGGGAAGGGGAATAATTGCTGGTCCAGGCAGCGATGCCCACATCCCACAAATGAATAAAACAAATTGTAGCCAATTTTGGGGTGGGGCCTGAATGCACAACCTCCTGACTCAGATGCAAGTGTGACTCACTGAACCGAACCTAACAGAGACACACAATAAACGGGTAAGCAGCAGCAGACGAGAGCATTGCCATGCAGTCACAGATTGTCATTATGTTTGTGAGTGGGAGAATTAACTGGGAAAAGAAATGAATAGAAATTAGCCAGTGTGTCTGTTTACCTGACTATCTCTCTCACAGTTTACTTGAGGCAAACAATGTTTACAATGGTTTTGACAACTTTATTTCAGATTCACCATTATTTCATAGCAGGATATCAAAACTGAATTTAAATATACTTTCCCCACAAAATATATCAATTGTTAAATCCAGCTGCTCCTGTATATCCAGATGGTTTTATTCTCTTCCAATTGCTTCTGTGCAGAGCATGTTTATACAGATGGACTGTTGTTTTTATAACTGGGCTGGAAAGCTTGTATGTCACTTTTTAATCAGTGTTACAGATCTTAAACATTTGCCTGGGGATTAGCTGCCTCCCAAAACTGTTCGTGTGGGCTGTCACTAGTCTTCAGAATTTACGTAAATCTAGCCAAAGTTTTCCAATTATCATTAAGAAAACTTTGCTGACATTTTAGTAAGTGTGAAAGGAAATGTCTGGTATCTGCTCCAGAGCAGAACTACTCCCTCAGTACAAACCCATTTGCCGCTGTTTTAGTTCACAAAGCAATTCAGTGGGAAAGATGGTTGGGGCCAACGTTACGATGACGGTATTTAAACTTAACCAAACCAACTAGCAATGGAACCTGTGGCATTAATTCAGAGCTAATGCTAGTTGCTCTACTCTGTAAGAGGTGAAGGAGAAAGAAGCACAATGGGATTCAATTCCAATCCAATGTCTCCAATGAGGAGATGACGAGGTTGAAGCTATGACTGTTATGTAATGCAGCAGATGTAACATTGTTAGGTACACACATTGTTTTCCTCAGTTTTCCTATTTTTAGGAATAATAAACAAAGATGTCATTACATTGCTGATCGACCCAGATCCCTGTGGAGCAGCAATCACTGTCATATGTCACTCTGCTCATTTTTAGTTATCCAGGTCGGGAAATGCACATTTCTCACCAGATTCCCCGCCCTCAGCCTGGTGCAGGCAGCTGGTCACTGGGTTCTCCCAGAGCAGAGCATCAACATAGGAAGCCACACCCCTGTTTTGCTGGCTGCCATAAAGTGGGTAGATTTAACGGTACCAGCCACTTTGCGAGGGCGGGGAGAAGGTATCTGGGTGATGATGGAGTGTTGAGACCCCCAGGGTGGGGTCAGGTGGTTGGGGTGAGTTGCGTGGCCTGGTGGGGGTAGTCACAGGAGGTCAGGTTATTGGAGGGGTAGTGGAGAGGGTTGGGTGGGTAGTTGGGAGGATAGTTGAGTGAATAGAAAAGTCATCAGAGAGTGGGGTTGGAAAGGCTGTTGGGAGTGAGGGATAGATAGGTTGAGGCAGTGGAAAGGTCATGGGAGTGACGTTGGGATGGTAGCCAGATAGTTGGGAGGGTAGATGAGACTGAGGTGAGGGTCAGGTGGTTGAGGAGATGGGAAGTAGGTGAGGTGGTTTGTGGATAGTTGGGAGTAATGAGATCAGTTGGATATTGGGTGGTCAGTGGATGGGGTAATAGTCAGGAGGGGCCAGTGGGTGGCGGGGGGGGGGGGGGGGGGGGGGGGGGGGTCAGTACTATGACAACACAGAATTTTAAATGGTTTTACTTCTTCTAACATTTCCTATGTAACTATTCTGCTCAGAGTTCCTGAACCATCTGAGGTTTCAGATTTTAATAGGAATATTGGTTCTAGTTGGTGGCAGGATAATTGTCTGTCGGAAGTTTCAACTTGTGTTGGGACTTCCAAGGGTCTCCCAGTGAATTTTCCGAGCTATCTTAACCCTTTTGTGTATAAGCACAGTCAGGGTTGGAATAACTGCATCACTTTAATATCTAAAATGCTTTTCGAAAATGATTTTCTCCTCAGTAGATATTAGAACATAGAACGATACAGCGCAGTACAGGCCCTTCGGCCCTCGATGTTGCACCGACATGGAAAAAATCTAAAGGCCATCTAACCTACACTATGCCCTTATCATCCATATGCTTATCCAATAAATTTTTAAATGCCCTCAATGTTGGCGTGTTCACTACTGTTGCAGGTAGGGCATTCCACGGCCTCACCACTCTTTGCGTAAAAAACCCACCTCTGACCTCTGTCCTATATCTATTACCCCTCAATTTAAGGCTATGTCCCCTCGTGCTAGCCACCTCCATCCGCGGGAGAAGGCTCTCGCTGTCCACCCTATCTAACCCTCTGATCATTTTGTATGCCTCTATTAAGTCACCTCTTAACCTTCTTCTCTCTAACGAAAACAACCTCAAGTCCATCAGCCTTTCCTCATAAGATTTTCCCTCCATACCAGGCAACATCCTGGTAAATCTCCTCTGCACCCGTTCCAAAGCTTCCACGTCCTTCCTATAATGAGGCGACCAGAACTGTACGCAATACTCCAAATGCGGCCGTACTAGAGTTTTGTACAACTGCAACATGACCTCATGGCTCCGGAACTCAATCCCTCTACCAATAAAGGCCAACACACCATAGGCCTTCTTCACAACCCTATCAACCTGGGTGGCAACTTTCAGGGATCTATGTACATGGACACCGAGATCCCTCTGCTCATCCACACTACCAAGAATTTTACCATTAGCCAAATATTCCGCATTCCTGTTATTCTTTCCAAAGTGAATCACCTCACACTTCTCCACATTAAACTCCATTTGCCACCTCTCAGCCCAGCTCTGCAGCTTATCTATGTCCCTCTGTAACCTGCAACATCCTTCCGCACTGTCTACAACTCCACCGACTTTAGTGTCGTCTGCAAATTTACTCACCCATCCTTCTGCGCCCTCCTCTAGGTCATTTATAAAAATGACAAACAGCAACGGCCCCAGAACAGATCCTTGTGGTACGCCACTCGTAACTGAACTCCATTCTGAACATTTCCCATCAACTACCACTCTCTGTCTTCTTTCAACTAGCCAATTTCTGATCCACATCTCTAAATCACCCTCAATCCCCAGCCTCCGTATTTTCTGCAATAGACGACCGTGGGGAACCTTATCAAACGCTTTACTGAAATCCATATACACCACATCAACTGCTCTACCCTCGTCTACCTGTTCAGTCACCTTCTCAAAGAACTCGATAAGGTTTGTGAGGCATGACCTACCCTTCACAAAACCATGCTGACTGTCCCTAATCATATTATTCCTATCTCGATGATTATAAATCGTATCTTTTATAATCCTCTCCAAGACTTTACCCACCACAGACGTTAGGCTCACCGGCCTATAGTTACCGGGGTTATCTCTACTCCCCTTCTTGAACAAAGGGACCACATTTGCTATCCTCCAGTCCTCTGGCACTATTCCTGTAGCCAATGATGACCTAAAAATCAAAGCCAAAGGCTCAGCAATCTCTTCCCTGGCTTCCCAGAGAATCCTAGGATAAATCCCATCCGGCCCCGGGGACTTATCTATTTTCACCTTGTCCAGAATTGCCAACACTTCTTCCCTACGCACCTCAATGCCATCTATTCTAATAGCCTGGGTCTCAGCATTCTCCTCCACAATATTATCTTTTTCTTGAGTGAATACTGACGAAAAGTATTCATATTGTCCACAAAACTAATGTTACTGCACCAAACTAATTCATTCACTGAAGTTTTAATTTTTAACAGAATACTGCTAAATGTAACAAATGTGGTTTTTAATGGGATTAACCAGCTTTCATATTTCATCAAATTAATATTAATCTCTTTGAGAGAAAGTTACAAATATTATTTCAGTACATGTATGTCCCAGTGTTATTTAATATTTCTGAGTACCCTGATTTAACATTTCCATTGTGGAAATGTCACAGATTAATGGACACGTGGAACAGGCTCCATACAGAAATACCTGTAGGTGTATTGCAAAAGAAAATCTGTCTGAAGGGGAATCGATTTGGAAGCTATAATGATATGTGTAGTACAAGCACAGTGCAGCTAAAATTGCCGTCTATTTGTAATGATATAAAAGCAACAATCACTTATCAGGAATTGGGTAAACAAACTGTGGATTCATTTATTTAGGCTAGGCACATGGATAGAACGCTTGAAGACATCAACAACAGAGCTGTGTGGGTTGTGTTCTGCTCACAGTGAAACTGAGACTGGATCACATGACACTTCCCTTCCAGTGATGACATGCTGCTACCCCTTAAAGCCAGATTGCAACATGAACTGCCATTTTTTTTGTTGGAGGAAGGGGTTTCTGATGTTTCAGTTGAAAACGAAATGAAATGAAAATCGCTTATTGTCACGAGTAGGCTTCAATGAAGTTACTGTGAAATGCCCCTAGTCGCCACATTCCGGCGCCTGTCCGGGGAGGCTGGTACAGGAATCGAACCATGCTGCTGGCCTGCTTGGTCTGCTTTAAAAGCCAGCAATTTAGCTGAGTGAGCTAAACAAGCCCCTAGCCCCTAAATCAGTTCCGCTGAACCCAGGTTTGAATATGTCAGGATGAATATGCTGAAGTTTTGTTTGAATCACAGAATCACAGAAGTGATGGATGAAAGGAGGCCATTCAGCCCATCGTGTCGACACCAACTCTCCAAATGAGCATTCTGACTTTGGCCCATCCACAATCTGCAGCAGTGGTAGAATATTTTTTTCCTCAGGGTGGTACGTGAATGGAATCAGCTACATGGGTAAATCTTACTTCTTTAATTTTTAAAGGAGGGCGTGGGACCATATCCAGGTCCTAACTCCAGGAGTTTCTGAGGTCCAGCCACCTGCGAACCCCGTCCAATTAAAGATGGGTGAGCAAGCAGGAGTGTCAATGGGGTGGGGGGGGGGGGGGGGGGCTTGATGCTATGGGTTGCTGACAATCCCTCGGGAGGTTGTGGGGACTGTGAATGCCCCTGTGAAGTTCAGGAGGAAGTGCCTTCTGAGCGTTGTAAAATTAATGTTTCAAATAAGCTGTGGCCACAGTTGCCAGGCCAACCGTGTGGAGGGGAGCCCTCAGTGAGGGCCCACCATCTGAAAAATCCTGGCAATGTCACTAATTGGCCTCTACATGGGACCCTATTTGCTGCTGATTTGCTACTCGTCCCTGTTGGGCAGGAAACTGGCATGGTCTTGCTCTTAGGTGGAAAGTTGTCAGTGAACCTGCCTGCACAGGATTTTCTCAATCTCGCACTCACCCCCCCCCCCCCCCCCCCACCACCACCACCACCCCTACCCTCCCCCCCATCCCCACCCCGCCAACACCCGGAAGGTGGCCCCCACAGCGCGTTCCCCAGGCAAAGGGCCATCGACATTGAAGGGATCGGAAGATCCTTTCGACGTCCAATGTCGACCTGCCTCTGCTCTTGGAAACCACGCTGGGGTGTTTCTCACAGAGAAGAGATCCCCATCCTAATGTGAAATTGATCCTGTGTAAAACTTAACAACACACTAGAAGGGGATTATTTTGCAGTAACATTACCAAATGGTTCTGATTAGTATTGGTCAGTTCAGTTTAGCTAATGAATGATTCCACTGTAATTATAACCATCATTTAACCCTCTGTAGCTCTGTCACTGGATATGATTGATTCGCAACAAGAGATAATCAATAAAATACGCTTCGAGAAGTTATCAGTGATATTTTAAGCTGACATTTTTTAAATCTTGCGCCTACAGTGAATTATCTGTCTGGGAATGGATGAAATTTCAGTAGAGGCTTTTATTTTATCTGCTCAATCCTGTCACAGGCCTTGAACAGGAATTTGTCTTTAAAACTTTACTCCTTGCACCATTCAGTGACTATCTCTGGCTGGATTCTAATCATCACCTAGATCCCAATGCCTTCTGTCAACCATGAGGTTGTTGGTTTTATAATGATTCGTGCAGTGAAGCAAAACACAAGAAAATAATACAATTTTAAAAAATATATATATATACTCTGCAAATACATTTAGACCATGAAGCACTCCAGTTTATCGATTGTCTTGCCTGTATTTTATTATTTGCTGTGATGTTAGTTTAACTCTCAGTAAACTGCTGCTGTTTCTCCCCTGTTAAAGTTCTGTTTGAAATGCTGCCGTTCAATTCCTTCAATTAAAATCCCAGCATCTGCAGCTCCCCAGATCTGTTCTGGCTCAGTCGAAGAGACAGTAACGATTGCAGCGGCATTAATACAGCAAAGCCTCAATCACTGTTCATTACATAAGCGACGGAGCTATAAATGGTTAAATGCAAGAATAAGTTATTAGGTTAGTGAGCATAATTGTGTGAATCATTACACCATAATTTCCTGAACAGTCTCCCCAGTGATAACAGCAGGTTTTTAACCAACTCTGGCCTCGTGATTCCTATAAGGAATCTGACTGGAAGATAGTTTATGTTCAAACATGTTCAAGATCTGTAGGACTAGTTTACATTTCATCAACCTCAAACTAGCCCTTGAAGTACATCCGAGATAAGTGCATAATTGAAAACAATTTGTTTCCTACACATAAATAGTTAACTTTTCCAATTCCAACGTTTCAGAGTAGGTGGGTGTTCATATGGGTAAATAACACATCATAATCAGCAAACCATGACTGTTAGATATTCATCTGTCTTAAAATAATAGTGGTTTGATATGCTTACAGTTAGGGTTGTGTTTGGGGTTAGGGTTAGGGTTTGATATGCTTACAGTTAGGATTGGATTTGGGGTCAGGCCTGCGGTTGGCATTGGGGTTCGATATGCTTACAGTTAGGTTTGGATTTGGGGTTAGGGTTAGGGTTTGATATGCTTACAGTTAGGGTTTGATATGCTTACAGTTAGGGTTGGGTTGGGTTAGGGTTAGGATTAGGGTTTGGGTTTGGTTACGGTTTGATGTGCTGACAGTTCTGATGTTTGAACTATGTACGTATTGCCCGATTAATGGATTTAGCATCCATTTGCCATATGTTCTTCAGAAAGTTACTCTTTGTTATTGCAGAAGACAGTGTGGGCAATAACAGTGGAAATCTTCCCGTTTCTACATTGTTTATTTCAAAATAAGGAGCAAAACTGTCTTCCAGCTGAAATGGAAATATTGACTGTTTCTAGAATGAACACAGCAGGTTCAGAAACAGACAGTAAGATCCAAACAATGTTTGAGTTGAAGACAGTTCATGTATGAAATCTTGGACTAATCATCTGAATTCCTTTCATGTTATCTCTCATGCAGAAAGAATGTGCAAATTTCATCCGCGTTCTGCAGCATTATAACCAAACCCATCTGTACGCCTGTGGAACAGGGGCTTTTCACCCAGTCTGTGCCTACATTGACGTTGGTCATCGACCTGAGGTAAAAATAACTTTTCCTCCTCCCCTACACCTGTTTTCTATTCTTCCAAAGCACTTTTTGTGATGTATTGTTCATATTTTTGTTCCAATAAAAGAAACTTGTCTCACCCCAAGCTATACCATTGCTCACAGGGTGGAAAGCAGACATTGTAGATATTGTCAGATTATTATTTCTCTCATTATCATGCTATAATTTGGCTCATAGATGTCAAGTGCTTCGTTTTCATTTATGTTGGGGCAATTCTCCCTCCGCTCTGCGCCTTGCGCACATCCCGCAATTCCCCACGAAGAAACGGGATTTGTGCCGGGCGCCATATGGTATGTGATATTCCCAGCCCGCAGCGCCCAACACAATTTGTTTCACTCGTTCAGATATAATTTCTGAGTTTTAGCCAGAGTCTCCCAGCTCTCTGAATCACCACCCACGCCAGCGCAGCGTGAGGCCAATCGGGGGAGTGGGGTGGTCGGGAGGAGTGGGAGGGGGGGAGGAGGAAGGGGAGCAGGGGGAGGAGGGTGGGGCGGGAGGAGGGGGGAGGAGAGGGGGCTGGAGGAGGTGAGGGAGGAGGGGGAAAAGGGGCAGGAGGAGGGGGAGGAGGGGGATGCAGGGGGGTGGAGGGAGAGGAGGGTGTGGGGGGGGTGGGAGGAGGGGGTAGGAGTGAGGGGGGCGGGAGGAGGGGGTAGGAGTGAGGGGGCAGGAGGAGGGGAGGAGTGAGGGGGTGGGAGGATGGGGAGAGAGGAGGGAGGAGGAGGGGAGGAGGAGGAAGGGGAAGGGAGGAGAAGGGGAAGGGAGGAGGGGGAGGGAGGAGGAGGAGGAGGAGGGAGGGGGAGGGAGGTGGAGGGGGGGACAGGAGGAGGGGGGACGGGAGGGGAGGAGGAGGAGGAGGGTGGACAGGAGGGGGGATGGGGGGACGGTAGGAGGGCAGGAGGAGGGGGGGACAGAAGGAGGGGGAGGAGGGGGGTCGGGAGTAGGGGGAGGAATGGGGGATGGGAGGAGGGGTGGGGGGGAGGAGGGGTGGATGAGCGGAGGGGAGGACAGGAGGAGGGGGAGGGGGCGGGAGTTGGGGGAGGAGGGGGGACGGGAGATGGGGGGAGGGGGAGGCAGTGAGGGAAGAGGCGTGAGGAGGCGGGAGGGTGTCTGCCATTGGCCAGTTGCAGGTTCATCTGCTCCCGCTGTTGCCAATGGGGTTCCTCCTTTGAATCCATCCCATGGAGCCTGGAAACCAGCAGCGGGGGTTTGCTATTGGCCGAACTGGAAAATTCGGTCTTGGAGCGCGGTCGTTCCCACCTGCCAACAGAGGGGAAAATGGATTAACATTTGCTGTGTTTAACTTTCTCTAATCCAACGTTGATTAAAGAGCTGGGCAATGCAGCCAAGCCAAGATGAGTGAAGAGGTATATAATAAGGAGAAGGAAAGTGACACTGACCACAGCATTCCAATTTCATGCGGCAAAGGGACATTAACATAAACAACTTCCCAAAACAGTAATTCTGTGCTGATAGACCACACAACACCAAACATGATGCTGTTGGTGCGTGAGGGAAACTGCACTCAGGGAATCACCACAAGAGAGATTCGGAGGCGTGGGCTATTATAGTTCCATGTACTTTGATTAGAAAATCTGATGATGCTATAGTTGTTTGATCTGATATGTGGAACGTTATCCTCCATTTCTGTTGAGGACCCAGCAACGGGGGGTGCTGTGTGTTTGAGTTTTTTTGTGAAAATTAGCTTAGCATATTTCTTAAGAAAAAACAGTTCTGTTGAAATTCTTTGGCTGGGAGTTTCCACTTCACAGCTACCAGCTCTCCACTTTCCATTGTTACTTTAATGCGTGGAAGATCCTCGGATGCCAACTGCAAAAGCAGAAAGTGCCATGTTTTATTTGAATCAGAATGCCAACATAGATTGTGCCAAATTGACATGGATCTTTTCCTTTAACTGCTGCCCAGCAATCAGAAGGACATTCACACAAAGAGCATATGGCATGAATATATATTGGCACATTTAGAACACAGTTCCTATTTTTAACACTGCTTGTGGTTATGCTTTAGTGCAGCTCTTCCAGATCAATGACAATGAGGGAAAACATGCACGCAAAGTCTTGTAAGATTTGGAAAACTAATCCAGCAAAATTCAATGTCGGTGGTTTTCATCGAAAGATCTGTCTCAACACCTGTAAAGCATGTTTTAAAAACTCAATGGAAGGTGCATTTAGATTGTCTGCCAAATCAGTTCTATTACACAAATAACCTAGTGATTTCCTTGTGATTAATGTCGCAGAGACAGCAATTTTCCATCAAACATATTCCAAGGTTATACTCAATGTCAGGAATAATATTCACCTGACTCTTGCACCTGTTGCTGGTGGATCTTTTCCTGTTTTGGTGAATGATAAAATAATGTAAATGTTGGTCTCAATATCCCAGGTACTGATTACTCTGGAGTGTTTTACAAATGTGATGTTAAATCTTTGAGCTTCAAAATGCATAACGCCAAAGTGTTTCAGTGAAAGGAGAATCTTTCAGAATATTGACTGAAGGAATATTTGAAAAATAGCAAGCTCAGGTTGGTAGGTGGGAATGGACAAAGGAGAACAACCGATCTTTCAGCAGAACATTATTGGAGCTGTTTCAGCATTTGGTGCTTCGAGCAATATATTCAGAGGGAAAAATCCACCAATAAACATTTCAATCTGGCAGGAGATGGGGAGAATTTGTACCTGCTTTCCAGCCTCCTCTCCAGAGTCCCACTATTCTGTACATTTTGCCTTTGCAGTGAACTGTTCTGCAGACGTAGTAACAACATGTATCAGCGAACAGCTCCACAGTAAATCCTGGAATCTGAATCTGGACACTGCTGGGTGCCGACCGTAAATCGTGTCCGACAATAATGTTCAATCTCTGCTCAGTACTGACAATTACACATTAAATGTACAAATATCTCTCACGGGATTGGTTTATCAATGATTTTTCTAATGAAGGAAATTTCCAGAGTTAAAACTGACCAAATATTTGCTTGTATAACCCTGGAGTATGTAAGCAGTGTGTGCAATCCTTCTGCAGTGAGAGATATCAATCAGATTGAAATGACCCAAACACGTTGTACAGGATTCTGCCCGAAGCTGTGTGGGAAGTACAGCAGTGTCACATCTTGGATCGGAGATTTGGAATGGGAATCTGTGGTAAAGCGGCAGATCCCGTGGAGAGGCAGATGGCGGGTTTGTCATTGATTCCCAGATCCGCGGCTCCAATCTCGCAGACCGACGGTTGGGTGTTGACCAGTTGACCCCCGCGGAGTTGAGGAGTAAGGTGGCATTCTTTGTCCTTCTTTGCATATGGTCAAACTCCAAAAAACAAATGTATGAACTTTCACCTGCTGAGTAGTTGTTGAGCCCTGTGGCTAATACATTGACGATGAGGAAATCACCGGCTTCTGGAGTCGGGGGGCGGGGAGGGTGTTGGGGGCGGGGAGGGTGTTGGGGGGCGGCCAGGAGGGTGTTGGGGGGCGGCCAGGAGGGTGTTGTGGGGGGGGAGGAGGGTGTTGGGGGCAGGAGGGTGTTGGGGGGTTAAGAGGTTGTTGTGGGGGGGGATTGGTGGGTGTTGTGGGGGGGGGGGTTGGAATGTGTTGGGGGGGCAAGGAGGGTGTTGGGGGCTCGGAGGGTGTTGGGGGCGAGGAGGGTGTTGGGGGCTAGGAGGGTGTTGGGGGGCTAGGTGGGTTTTGGGGGCTCGGGGGGTGTTGGGGGGCTAGGTGGGTGTTGGGGGGCTGGGTGGGTGTTGGGGGGGCGAGGAGGGTGTTGTGGGAGGGGCTAGGAGGGTGTTGTGGGGGGGCAAAGAGGGAGTTGGGGGGGCGAGGAGGGTGTTGTGGGGGGGGAAGATGGAGTTGGGGGGCGAGGAGGGTGTTGGGGCCAAAGAGGGAGTTGGGGGGCGAGGAGGGTGTTGGGGGCGAGGAGGGTGTTGGGGGGGCTGGGTGGGTGTTGGGGGAGCGAGGTGGGTGTTGGGGGGCTGGGTGGGTGTTGGGGGGCTGGGTGGGTATTGGGGGATCGAGGTGGGTGTTGGGGGGGCTGGGTGGGTGTTGGGGGGCTGGGTGGATGTTGGGGGAGTGAGGTGGGTGTTGGGGGGGCTGGGTGGGTGTTGGGGGGCTGGGTGGGTGTTGGGGGAGTGAGGTGGGTGTTGGGGGGGCTGGGTGGGTGTTTGGGGCGGGGCTCGAGGGGCGTTGGGGGCTCGGGGGATGTTGGGGGGCTGGGTGGGTGTTGGGGGGGCTGGGTGGGTGTTGGGGGTGCTGGGTGGGTGTTGGGGGTGCTGGGTGGGTGTTGGGGGAGTGAGGTGGGTGTTGTGGGGGCTGGGTGGGTGTTGGGGGGCTGGGTGGGTGTTGGGGGGGCGAGGAGGGTGTTGGGGGGGCTGGGTGGGTGTTGGCGGAGGCGAGGTGGGTGTTGGGGGTGGGTGTTGGGGGGCTGGGTGGATGTTGGGGGGGCGTGGTGGTTGTTAGGGGAGGCTGGGTGGGTGTTGGGGGGCTGGGTGGGTGTTGGCGAGGGCAGTGAGGGTGTTGGGGGGCTGGGTGGGTGTTGGGAGAGGCTGGGTGGGTGTTGGGGGAGGCTGGGTGGGTGTTGGGGAGGCTGGGTGGGTGTTGGGGGGCTGGGTGGGTGTTGGGGCAGTGAGGGTGTTGGGGGGCTGGGTGGGTGTTGGGGGCGTGGTGGGTGTTGGGGGGGCTGGGTGGGTGTTGGGGAGGCTGGTGGGTGTTGGGTGGGGCTGGGTGGGTGTTGGGGGGGCTGGATGGGTGTTGGGTGGGGCTGGGTGGGTGTTGGGGAGGCTGGGTTGGTGTTGGGGCAGTGAGGGTGTTGGAGGGGCTGGGTGGGTGTTGGAGGCTGGGTGGATGTTGGGGGGCTGGGTGGATGTTGGGGGGCTGGGTGGGTGTTGGGGGGGCTGGGTGGGTGTTGGGGGGCTGGTTGGGTGTGGAGGGGGCTGGGTGGGTGTTGGGGGGGCTGGGTGGGTGTTGGGGAAGCTGGGTGGGTGTTGGGGGGGCTGGGTGGGTGTTGGCCGTGGCTGGGTGGGTGTTGGGGGGGCTGGGTGGGTGTTGGGGGAGGCTGGGTGGGTGTTGGGGAGGCTGGTGGGTGTTGGGTGGGGGGGCTGGGTGGGAGTTAGGTGGGGCTGGGTGGGTGTTGGCGGAGGTTGGGTGGGTGTTGGGGGGGCTGGGTGGGTATTGGGTGGGGGGGCTGGGTGGGTGTTAGGCGGAGGCTGGGTGGGTGTTGGGGGGGCTGGGTGGGTGTTGGGGGTGCTGGGTGGGTGTTGGGGGTGCTGGGTGGGTGTTGGGGGAGTGAGGTGGGTGTTGTGGGGGCTGGGTGGGTGTTGGGGGGCTGGGTGGGTGTTGGGGGGGCGAGGAGGGTGTTGGGGGGGCTGGGTGGGTGTTGGCGGAGGCGAGGTGGGTGTTGGGGGTGGGTGTTGGGGGGCTGGGTGGATGTTGGGGGGGGCGTGGTGGTTGTTAGGGGAGGCTGGGTGGGTGTTGGGGGGCTGGGTGGGTGTTGGCGAGGGCAGTGAGGGTGTTGGGGGGCTGGGTGGGTGTTGGGAGAGGCTGGGTGGGTGTTGGGGGAGGCTGGGTGGGTGTTGGGGAGGCTGGGTGGGTGTTGGGGGGCTGGGTGGGTGTTGGGGCAGTGAGGGTGTTGGGGGGCTGGGTGGATGTTGGGGGCGTGGTGGGTGTTGGGGGGGCTGGGTGGGTGTTGGGGAGGCTGGTGGGTGTTGGGTGGGGCTGGGTGGGTGTTGGGGGGGCTGGATGGGTGTTGGGTGGGGCTGGGTGGGTGTTGGGGAGGCTGGGTTGGTGTTGGGGCAGTGAGGGTGTTGGAGGGGCTGGGTGGGTGTTGGAGGCTGGGTGGATGTTGGGGGGCTGGGTGGGTGTTGGGGGGGCTGGGTGGGTGTTGGGGGGCTGGTTGGGTGTGGAGGGGGCTGGGTGGGTGTTGGGGGGGCTGGGTGGGTGTTGGGGAAGCTGGGTGGGTGTTGGGGGTGCTGGGTGGGTGTTGGGGTGTTCCCAGGGTAGAGGATCAATTACGAGGGGGCAGAGGTTTAAGGTGCGAGGGGCAAGGTTTAGAGGAAATGTACAAAGCAGGTTTTTTACACAGAGGGTAGTGGGTGCCTGGAACTCGCTGCCGGAGGAGGTGGTGGAAGCCGGGACGATAGTGAAGTTTAAGGGGTATCTTGACCAATACATGGATATGTTGGGAATAGAGGGACATGGACCCAGGAAGCGTAGAATATTTTAGTTTAGACAGGCAGCATGGTCGGCACGGGCTTGGAGGGCCGAAGGGCCTGTTCCTGAGCTGTACTTTTCTTTGTTCTTTGTTCTTTGATCGGAGGGTGGGTGTTCGGACCCGGGAGGGAACGAGCTCTGGGTCCAGGTAATGTTCCCGGCTGGGGTCTCGGGTCCGGGTTCTATAAGATATGGAATGTACCTGGGGCCCTCCGGCAATGACAAAACCCGAGGTCACCATTCACACAAACTACAAAGACCATTGGCGGGCTCCCCTGTTCCTTAGACGGAGTGTTGATGTCGGGAAGGATTTGTGGAGTTCCACGACAGCAAAACTGGACCGATTCAATAATTGTGGAGGGGCTAGAACTGACGCCACGTGAATTCCACTGAGAAACGATGTTGGATTGGTGACAGACACTCGGGTGGCTGACAAGTTGCAGCTGCATATCCATACTTCACTCCCTACACACATCAGCTCAACCAACAAGATTGCACTGGTTGTGATGGAGCGCGCCCATACAGCTGATGCCCCCCCCCCCTTCTCCCTCAGCAGCCACATCAGTTGTTCCACAATTTTTAAATGTGGGTACCACACCGTCGGGAATTCAGCCCATCAGGGGAGAAACATCAGAGAGGCCCCGGAGAGGACCGAGTTCGGCCCTCTAATGTTCGGCGACAGAGAATTGTGATTTGCTGTGAAATTGGCAGCCGCCATGATTTTGGCATGGGAACCAATTCTGTGCCCAGTCGTCTTTCCGAATTCCTCGCCGGCCGACAGAGAATCCCACCCCATTTGTTGCTAAGACAATGTTTCAACATCTTTCTTTCCAAGGATAATCCCACAATGGAACAAGCTGCTAAAGGAAATAGTCACAGCTCCAATCACTGGAAATCTTCTCGACCCATCGTTAGATTATTTCCATCTCAATATGTTAATTTTCAACAGGTTCTGGTTGGTTTAACTTCTCCTACCCGTAGGAATGTTAGCGAATGTGGATATCAGTCTACGATGTCGACACAACTAAGCAGAAGTGTTGTGGATTAGAAGTCCTTCTTTATTTTAATTTCTTTGACTAGCTCATCTTCGTAATACGCTCCTGAACCAGGCAAATTAATATGTTCATTTTATATTTTAAATACAAATATGAAACAAAATTGGAAAATTGGAAAATGCTCTCGAAATCTGGGATAGTTTCTGGAAAAAACACCGGAATTGAAGCTCTTCATTATGTTGTCCAAAATATTTGAAAATATAAAGTCTGAGCAAAGCTTCAATTTACAGGGGAATATGAAAATTATTGATCTAGTTATCATTTACAGTCCCTGGGAGGTCATTTTATTACTTGTGATTTATCTCTGTCTCCCCCCTGTGCAATCTGGTTTCCTCTCCAACTCTCTGTCTGTCCTTATTTCCTGTTGTCTACACTGCTGTTGTTTTCACCTTTGCTCTGTCTGCCTCCAAGTTAACGGATATTCAAATTGTTCATTTTAGTTTTTTGAGTTTTTATCGTGATTTCCCCCTCAATTTTGTTGTTCTCCATGATTTTCTTCTCACTTTCTTGCATCAAGACGGTACTTATAATAATAATAGTCCTTTAAGGGATTGCAGTAGTACATCACCCGAAGGAGGTGCGTCATGTGATCCAGTTTTGTTTGCAGTTTTGCTTCACTCTCCCGCTGATGTCTTTCAGTGTTAGAAATGTCCCAATAATTGAACCCACAACATAGAACAAACATAGAACATTACAGCGCAGTACGGGCCCTTTGGCTCTCAATGTTGCGCCGACCTGTGAAACCATCTGAAGCCTATTTGACCTACACTATTCCATTTTCATCCATATCTATCCAACGACCACTTAAATGCCCTTAAAGTTGGCGAGTCTACTACTGTTGCAGGCAGGGCGTTCCACACCCCTACTACTCTCTGAGTAAAGAAACTGCCTCTGACATCTGTCCTATATCTACCACCCCTCAATTTAAAGCTATGTCCCCTCGTGTTGGTCATCACCATCCGAGGAAAAAGACTCTCACCGTCCACCCTATCTAACCCTCTGACTATCTTATATGTCTCTATTAAGTCACCTCTCAGCCTTCTCCTCTCTAACAAAAACAACCTCAAGTCCCTGAGCCTTTCCTCATAAGACCTTCCCTCCATACCAGGCAACATCCTAGTAAATCTCCTCTGAACCCTTTCCAAAGCTTCCACATCCTTCCTATAATGTGGTGACCAGAACTGCACGCAGTACTCCAGGAGCGGCCGCACCAGAGTTATGTACAGCTGCAGCATGACCTTGTGGCTCTGAAACTCAATCCCCCTGCTGATAAAGGCTAGCACACCATATGCCTTCTTAACAGCCCTATTAACCTGGGTGGAAACTTTCAGGGATTTATGTACCTGGATGCCGATATCTCTCTGTTCATCTACACTACTAAGAATCTTGCCATTAGCCCAGTACTCTGCATTCCTGTTACTCCTTCCAAAGTGAACCACCTCACACTTTTCCGCATTAAACTCCATCTGCCACCTCTCAGCCCAGCTCTGCAGCTTATCTATGTCCCTCTGTATCCTATAACATCCTTCAGCACTATCCACAACTCCACCGACCTTCGTGTCATCTGCAAATTTACTAACCCATTCTTCTGCACCCTCTTCCAGGTCATTTATAAAAATGACAAACAGCAGTGGCCCCAAAACAGATCCTTGCGGTACACCACTAGTAACTGAACTCCAGGATAAACATTTGCCATCAACCACCACTCTCTGTCTTCTTTCAGCTAGCCAATTACTGATCCAAACCGCTAAATCACCTACCATCCCATACTTCCGTATTTTCTGCAATAGCCTACCGTGGGGAAACTTATCAAACACCTTACTGAAATCCATATACACCACATCAACCGCTTTACCCTCATCCATCTGTTTGGTCACCTTCTAAAAAAATTCAATAAGGTTTGTGAGGCATGACCTACCCTTCACAAAACCGTGTTGACTACCGCTAATCAACTTGTTCTTTTCAAGATGATTATAAACCCTATCTCTTATAACCTTTTCCAACATTTTACCCACAACCGAAATAAGGCTCACAGGTCTATAATTACCAGGGTTGTCTCTACTCCCCTTCTTGAACAAGGGGACAACATTTGCTATCCTCCAGTCTTCCGGCACTATTCCTGTCGACAAAGACGACATAAAGATCAAGGACAAAGGCTCTGCAATCTCCTCCCTAGCTTCCCAGAAAATCCTAGGATAAATCCCATCTGGCCCAGGGGACTTATCTATTTTTCCACTGTCCAAAATTGCTAACACCTCCTCCTTGTGAACCTCAATTCCATCTAGCCTGGTCGACTGAACCTGAGTGTTCTCCTCGACAACATTGTCTTTCTCCAGTGTAAACACTGCCGAAAAATATCAATTTAACGCTTCCCCATCTCCTCTGATTCCACACACAACTTTCCACTACTGTCCTTGATTGGCCCTAATCTTACTCTAGTCATTCTTTTGTTCCTGATATACCTATAGAAAGCCTTAGGGTTTTCCTTGATCCTATCCGCCAACAACTTTTCGTGTCCTCTCCTCGCTCTTCTTAACTCTCCCTTTAGGTCCTTCCTGGCTAATTTGTAACTTTCAAGTGCCCTAACTGAGCCTTCATGTCATCATGCCTTCTTCTTCCTCTTGACAAGTGCTTCAACTTCCTTAGTAAACCACGGTTCCCTTGCTCGACAACTTCCTCCCTGCCTGACAGGTACATACTTATCAAGGACACGCAGTAGCTGTTCCTTGAAAAAGCTCCACATTTCGATTGTACCCATCCCCTGCAGTTTCCTTCCCCATCCTATACATCCTAAATCTTGCCGAATAGCATCATGATTGCCTTTCCCCCAGCTATAATTCTTGCCTTGCGGTATATACCTATCCCTGCCCATTGCTATAGTAAACATAACCGAATGGTGATCACTATCACCAAAGTGCTCACCTACATCTAAATCGAACACCTGGCCGGGTTCATTACCCAGTACCAAATCCAATGTGGCCTCGCCACATGTTTACAAAATTGCTTATCATAGAATTTACAGTGCAGAAGGAGGCCATTCGGCCCATCAGGTCTGCACTGGCCCTTGGAAGGAGCACCCTACTTAAGCTCACGCCAATAGGCGGCACGGTAGCACAGTGGTTAGCACTGCTGCTTTGCTAGGCCAGGGTTCCATGTTCGAATCCCAGCTTTGGTCACTGTCTATGCGCAGTCTGCACATTCTCTCCGTGTCTGTGTGGGTTTCCTCCGGGTGCTCCGGTTTCCTTCCAGAAATCCCAAAAGACGTGCTTGTTGGGTGAATTGGATGTTCTGAATTCTGCCTCTGTGTATCCGAACAGTCGCCAGATTGTGTGGATTTTCACAGTAATTTCATTGCAGTGTTAATGTAAGCCTGCTTGGAACACTAATTAATAATATTAAAGAAAAATACTGCAGACATTGGAAATCAGAAATAAAAACAGAAGTCCTGGACAAACAAACCAGGTCTGGCGACATCGGTGGAGCGAGAAACAGAGTTAACACTTTGGGCGCGATTCTCCGCCCCCCACGCCGGGTGGGAGAATAGCGGGAGGGCCTCCCGATATTTTTCACGCCCTCCCGCTATTCTCCCCCCCCCCCACGCCCGACCCACGCCACAAATCGCCACTCGCCATTTTTTACGGCGAGCGGCGATTCTCCGAGGCCGATGGGCCGAGCGGCTGGGCCTTCACGCCCGTTTCAACACGGCAGCAAACACACCTGCTTGCTGCCGTCGTGAAACGGGCGCCAGATGCCCATTTGGGGCATCTGGGGGCCCGATTGGTATGGCAGTACCACGGCCATGCCAAGGGGGGCATAGGCCCACGATCGGCGTGCACCGATCACGGGCCGTGCGTCCGTAACGGACGCACTCTTTTCCCTCCGCCGCCCCGCAAAATCAAGCAGCCACGTTTTGCGGGCGGCTGAGGGAAAAGACGGCAACTGCGCATGCGCGGTTTGGCATTGTCCAACCTGCACACATGCGGTTGACGTCATCGGCTGCATCAGCCGGCGTGACGCTTGATGTGCGGCCTTGACGGAGAATTTCGCCGTTTGTGTCCCACGACCCTTCAGAACTGGAGAAGGATAGAAATGTGCAGTTTTTATGCTGTTGAAAAGAAGGTTTTTGTTGTGATGTTGATTGGCCAGAATAGCGAAAACCTGCTTTTCTCTTCAATAGTCTGTTAGATTGATGTCCACTGAGTGACAGACTGGATCTGGGTTTAAGATCTCCATCAAAAGACAGCCTCCCTGACAGTGCAACAGGTTCTCTGTCCTGCGCTGGAGCATCAGCCAAGTTTTGTGCTTAAATCCATGGATTGGGATGTGAATCCACGACCCCCTGACTCGGACACAGAAGTCCTATATATCAATAGAACCGTGAATTCGGATTGAAGGCCTATTATTTGATCCCATAGAACATTTGATACTGATCTTCCCCGTTATACCAGTCATTTCTTTTGTTGAATACAATGCCCTGGGGGGGGTTGTAATGAATGTGATGTGACATCCTCATTATTCATGAAAGAAATATATTAGTTCTCCTCATTTGAAATCCATTCCTCAGTGTAACGGACTGAGATGTTTCCAAAATGTTATTTATTATTTCTAACCATGAAAATGAAATATCCTTAATTATTTAACTTCCTTTCCAGTATTCCTGTTGATCTCACCCCTGGGTAATGCTGAAGTTTCAGGGAGATATATAGGAGGGAGGAATGGTTTTCCGATCAGACTGGGTTAGATTCCCTGCTGCCATCCATTTAAAAAATGAATTGAAGTTCAGGCTAAAGTCAAGCCTTCTAGTGTTCTGTTTGATGTGTCTAATATAAGTTTGTGTCAATATTTTCCAGAATATTCCACTAATAATAGGACAATTGTTTGTCTGTTCAGAGATTGTGAACAGCAGTATGCTTTATCCTGAGAGTTAATTGGTTGTCATCAGTGGATATTGTTACTAAGCAATGTCAAGTGTTTGATCACAGTATCAATGATTGTCAATGTCGGCAGTTCTCACTTCTTTCATATCACAGAAAATTACTCTTCAAAAGGCGGGAGAAACAGGTTAATTGCAGATGAGTCGCCCACCCTTTACCAAGCTAAGGTGATGACATATTCTTAATGATCTCAGCAACTTCAAGCAGACAGATTGAACTCATTTCTAAATTGCAGCCAGAAGGTTATTAAAGTAAATTGAAAATGTCTGCTCTTCGATTGCTGTCACCATGGCACGGGTACCGGTCGGTGTTCCTTGTTAATATCATCAAGCAATGCTTCATGAAAACAGATTTCTAAAATTACACATTATATAATACAATTATAGACATTTTTCTTCCTGATATTTTGGGTATCGAATGTTGTTTTAAAAGTTAGATAACAGGCGAATCACAATCAAACTAAAACTGTCTGCAGGGCAATATACCGACCGATAAACCCAGAGTCATGTGTTCTGAGCCCAGTCACAAGTTCCAAATTCATGTCACCGTTGCAGTTAATGACTATCAGTTACGCTTTGCCTTGTTAGGCTCAACCCACACTTCTGTCTTCAAAGGTGGTGGAATCAAACCCCAATTCAGAACTTGGCTGCTTCGCGTCAGTGAGGGGCTGAGGGGAGTCTGCAGTGTCAGTGAGGTGCTGAGGGGATTCTGCAGTCAGTGAGGGGCTGAGGGGCAGCAGGGTAGCATGGTGGTTAGCATAAATGCTTCACAGCTCCAGGGTCACAGGTTCGATTCCCGGCTGGGTCACTGTCTGTGCGGAGTCTGCACGTCCTCTCCCTGTGTGCGTGGGTTTCCTCCGGGTACTCCGGTTTCCTCCCACAGTCCAAAGATGTGTGGGTTAGGTGGATTGGCCATGCTAAATTGCCCGTAGTGTCCTAATTAAAGTAAGGTTAAGGGGGTGGTTGTTGGGTTACGGGTATAGGGTGGATACGTGGGTTTGAGTAGGGTGATCATGGCTCGGCACAACATTGAGGGCCGAAGGGCCTGTTCTGTGCTGTACTGTTCTATGTCTATGTTCTATATATGCAGTCAGTGAGGGGCTGAGGGGAGTCTGCAGTCAGTGAGGGGCTGAGGGGATTCTGCAGTGACAGTGAGGGGCTGAGGGGAGTCTGCAGTCAGTGAGGGGCTGAGGGGAGTCTGCAGTCAGTGAGGGGCTGAGGGGAGTCTGCAGTCAGTGAGGGGCTGAGGGGAGTCTGCAGTCAGTGAGGGGCTGAGGGGAGTCTGCAGTCAGTGAGGGGCTGAGGGGAGTCTGCAGTGACAGTGAGGGGCTGAGGGGAGTCTGCAGTCAGTGAGGGGCTGAGGGGAGTCTGCAGTCAGTGAGGTGCTGGGTGGAGTCTGCAGTCAGTGAGGGGCTGAGGGGAGTCTGCAGTCAGTGAGGGGCTGAGGGGAGTCTGCAGTCAGTGAGGGGCTGAGGGGAGTCTGCAGTCAGTGAGGGGCTGAGGGGAGTCTGCAGTCAGTGAGGGGCTGAGGGGAGTCTGCAGTCAGTGAGGGGCTGAGGGGATTCTGCAATCAGTGAGGGGCTGAGGGGAGTCTGCAGTCAGTGAGGGGCTGGGGGGAGTCTGCAGTCAGTGAGGGGCTGAGGGGAGTCTGCAGTAAGTGAGGTGCTGAGGGGAGTCTGCAGTCAGTGAGGGGCTGAGGGGATTCTGCAGTGACAGTGAGGGACTGAGGGGAGTCTGCAGTCAGTGAGGGGCTGAGGGGAGTCTGCAGTAAGTGAGGTGCTGAGGGGAGTCTGCAGTCAGTGAGGTGCTGAGGGTAGTCTGCAGTCAGTGAGGGGCTGAGGGGAGTCTGCAGTCAGTGAGGGGCTGAGGGGAGTCTGCAGTGTTAGATGGGAGGTGGAAAGTGAAGCCCTTTCAAGTATGCGTCACTCAATGAAAAGACGGGAGTTCTTATGGTCTCCTGGCCAATATTCTTAATTTAACTAGCATCACCAAAATCAAATTCAGTGTGCGGTGGTCATTCAGCACATTGCTGTTAGATGCGGCCCTTCAATGCTCAAATGGCTATTGTGAATGTCTGACTGACAACCCTCATTGTACTTCAAACATTTTGACTGTTTCTGAACTGTTTTGAAATATTTCTGGAGACCAATAAAGCACTTTGCAAATACATGTTCTTTTCATCCTTTCTGTTCTGTTTTGCTGGGTAATGATATTAATGTCATACGTTTAATGTATTTGTGTTTATTCATTCACGTTTTTGAACAGCAGAGTTACGTTACTCAGATCTTCCTTTTCAAAATGAGACAAAAGGGACAGTAAGGCAATTGAAATAAACAGAAGTCAATGGAATGTAAAGTCAAAGTCCAAAACCAATGCCACTTTACTAATTTCTTTTCACGCTATCTCCCAAGATGAACTTATACCCCAAACTCCTTTGTGCTGTTCACTAAATACTTTGTTTCAACCAGTTTCTGAATTGTAAAAGTTTAAGCAATCATCTAGTGAATAAAAAAAAACATGTTCCAGATACAGTTTTCCATTCCTGCAACAGAGAATGATGTCGATTGATTTCTGGATCAGAATTTGAACAGAAATATGGCTCAGAACATTTACATTGTTCAGCAACAGGATTCTATTCCCAACAGCACAGAATATTTCATTATATCCGACTATACTTCACAATCTAAACTTCAGAATTGTTCATGCGTATTTATCGAAATGAATTTATCAACTCTGCAATTCATAAAATTTACAGTGCAGAAGGAGGCCATTCGGCCCATCGAGTCTGCACCAGCTCTTGGAAAGAGCACCCTACCTCCACCCTATCCCCATAACCCAGTAACCCCACCTAACACTAAGGGCAATTTGGACCCTACGGGCAATTTAGCATGGCCAATCCACCTAACCTGCACATCTTTGGACTGTGGGAATAAACCGGAGCACCCGGAGGAAACCCACGCACACACGGGGAGAACGTGCAGACTCCACACAGACAGTGACCCAAGCCGGGAATCGAACCTGGGACCCTGGAGCTGTGAAGCATTTGTGCTAACCGCTATGCTACCGTGCTGCCCATGAATTCCTGAATATATTGAAAATTTATCCCACAATACAGCCATTCTGTGGGTTTAAAGAAATCGTTCCAATTTGTGATTTAGTTGGAAGTTTGTTAATTTTGCTCTCTGGTTTTCTAATTTAATGATCAACATTTGAATAAAGTACAGCCTTGTCTCCAAGGGAATGCATTCTGTTTACTGTGGTTAATTTGTTTTAAATCCTGGAATCATTTTGTCACTTTGATCCTCTTCCTGTGTATTAATATAATAATTTTAGTGTATCATAATTAACAGATTCAATATCTCAATGTACATTCTGACCATTGCCATTTCAATGGTAAATCAGACATGCACAACATGCAGTCACTGACGAAGCTGCCAGTCCAAATATTCAATTGAGTTGAACCCACCCTGACCCCAGATATTCCAATCTTCTCAATGCTACCTCGGGTGCGCTAATTTATCGAATTTGGCAAGTGCACAATGGTTAATCTGATTTTGTCAAGTTGGTTTCCTTCTCATTTTCCAGTGACTTTTTTGATATTAAAATGTTAAAAATGATTCCCAATCCTGTGTGAATTAAGCAATTCCGGTTACCTTGCTATATTGTTATTTTGTAGCCCCGCTCCTCACCGGGTATTTCCTGGAAAATATTTTTCCAGATATTATGCAGAAAGCTGCTTTTGAAAGAAAACTGAAAAGATTGAAAGAGTTCAATTATCGAGCTTGAAGGGGCATTTATTCCAGTTCATTTTTGATTGTGCTGCTTCAGAAACAAAGAATTAGTTTGCTTAATGAAGAGTTCAGAATACTGGAAGATAGTAATTACACCCAAAAATGTGCAACGGGCGTAAGAGTTGATTCTGATAGTTCAGCGGTTTTGATAATCAAGGGTTGTACAGTTGTGTACCATTCTTTAATCTGTGCTATCATTTTCCACCCTGTTAACTCTCTTTATCTAATAATGAGGCATTTTGATGCATATTGAAGGACTTCCAAAATTCCATTTCCAATTTTTAAATTGGTTTGCAATTCTTTTATCACTATTCTGTTTCTGTGCGGCTGTGTTAAGGAGTGGTCTATAAGATCATCTTATTCTAGTTAACCGCAATAATCAGAAGAGAGATAAGGCTTTACAAATTTAGGTTGTTTTAGCAAGTATTGAGAATTTATTTTGCCTTTAGTATGTGCTCCTTTGTGAATGAATTTCCCTCGTGTACGTACAGTTCACTTGCTTCAGTCATCAATTCAGCTGTTGTTTACAAATCGGCAGCTTTATAATTTAAAAACATCCTCGAGTCGCCACCCAGATGTTTCAAAGATATCTTGGGACTGATGGTCAGTTGTTGGTTGATTTCCTGGTTGGAAACAAGTTAATGATGGAAGTGGGGAAGTAATGTCATAATCATGGTGATCAAATGATCAAAGTCATTGCCAGAACTAACCACTCAGTTCCAGCACAAGGTACAGTTATATCAACAGAATCTTTGGTTACTCTAATGGTATTTGAATTACAGATTATTTGGAATGAGAAACTTAAATGAAAACATTGTTGCAGTATTTTTATTTCATCTTAATTGGGGCAAAACCTAATGGCGACGTCCAACTCGGGCCATTACATGACCAGTTAATCACGCGGGATTTACCCAGCTAATTTTGTCTCGCAAGATCTCATGGGATCTCACGATCTAGATCCTGCCCACAATGGGCAGGACCCAAATCGACATATTAAAGTGTACAGTTAGGCACATGTAGGTTGGCATTTGCTGGATCTAACCAGTGCCCGGGATCTATCAGCCTCACTGAAGGAGATCCCTACCTGGTGCCGATTAGCACTGGCCTCCACAAAGGGGAACGCGGGGGGGGCCTAACGGGCAATCGAGGGTGCCTGGGTGGTCGGGCTCTGGGCAGGGTGGTACCCTGACCCGGCCGACATTGCCAGCCTGGCACCCTGGCAGTGCCATCTGGAAGTGTCATAGTGTCCAGGTGGCACGGCTAGACTGACAGCAGCACTGTCAGGGTGCCAGACAGCAGTGCCAAGGTGCCTGGTTGGCATTTTGCCTGCATCAGGGATGCGGCCCAGGGGTCTCCTGCCCTTCCTTATAAGATGGGGTGTGGGGGGGCACGATAACCCCCTTATTGGTGAGTTGGGGCATTGGGGGGGGGGGTCCGTTATGGTCTCGAGATTGGGGCACCATTTGAAAATGGCACCCCGATTAATCTCTTCCTGCACTGGCAAGCCTAGCTCGTTAATGCACAAAGTGGTAATAAGTGTGGCCCCAGAGGGCCTTCCTCGCTGGTTAGTAAAATTCAGCTCCATGGAACAGGAAGGCCAGAGTCAACTTGGATCAAAAAACAGTGAGTAGTAATAAATGGTTGTTTTTCAGATGGGAGGATGTGATAGACCGTGGTTTTCCCCAAGCATCAATGCTAGACTATGTATAAATGACTTGAATATTGGAATAAAGAGTACAAGTTATGAATTTGCTGATGATACCACACTTGGAACTGTGACAAAGAATGAGGCTGATACCAATTGATTGCAATAGATCAGAGATAGGCTGGCAGAATGGACAGACAATTTAGAGATGATCAATGCAGAGAGGTATGAGGTGATGCATTTGGAAGAAGGAATAGGGAACGCAATGTGGACTTCATGACACAGTTTTAAAGAGTGTGTAAGAACAGAGAGATCGGACATTTATTCATGTAAATTTTTTTTGAAGGTGGTGGGCATATTGAGAGAGTAGTTAGCAAACCACATGGGGTCTTGGACTTCCTACATCGAAGCATTGAGTGAAAAAGCAGAGAGAGGATATGCTGCACGTTTGCAAACTCTGGTGAGACCACATTTAGTTCTGGTCACAACACATTCGGAAGGATCCTTGAGAGGGCGCAGAAGAGATTTACCGGAATGGTTGCAGGAATGGGGATTTTAACTACAAGGTTGCGTTGGAGATGCTGGGGTTGTTCTCCTTTGAGCGAAGGAGTTTATGGGGAGATTTGAGGTGTACATGTTTGTGACGGGCTTAGGGAAGGGAGACAAAGAACAAATGTTCACATTCGTTGATGGAGCAATGACTGGGGGAAGCAGATTTAAGAGTTTTGAATAAGAGGTGCAACAAGTATGGCGAAGACATTTGTTACATTGCAAGAAGTAATGACCTGAAATTTCACAGAATCACAGAATTTACAGTGCTGAAGAACGCCATTCAGCCCATCGAGTCCGCACCAGCCTTGGAAAGAGCATCCTACCCAAGCCCACACCTCCACCCTTCCCGCAACACAGCAACCCCAAATTTTCTGCTTGCCAGGCTGGTGGATGTGGAGAAAACTAATTCTCTCAAACTGAAAATGGATAGGAGCAGGAGGATAATAAACTCACTGGGTTACATGGATAGAATGGGAGAATGAGACTGAATTAGTTACTCTGCAGAGAGCTGACATGGACTAGATGGAACAAGTAGCCTCCTCTGCCAAAATAACTCCGTGACTCTATAATTCAATGTATTTATTTAGCTTCCCCTCAATTGCTTTAGCATTTGTTCAGCCTAATACTCAACGTTCTATGATTACCAGAGTGTGAAATGAGTACATTTAAATAAATCTCATAACTATAAGGTCACTTAAAGCAATGAAGTATTAATGAAGCGTTTGATTATTATTTGAATTTGATTGAATTAAATGTATTACAACTGCCAGGGACATCTATTTCTTCCTCGTTACATTGGGCAGTTCGATGTTTTCCTGAGACAGCTGGCTCGGTACAGTTGTCCCATAATTGTGCATTGTGTGTACGTATCAATGATCTGTTATGCACAGAGAGTTTCAGCATGAAGTGGCACAGTACCATTGGGTGGCATTCTCCCCCCCCACCCCCATGTGGTGGCAGAGGCAGCCTGCTACTGGCTGGCAATGCAATCTTCCGGCCCGCTAATATCAACAAGTTTTCCCGTTGTTCGCTCCCTCTGCCGTCGGGGAACCCTCAGCGTGGGGTCGCCGTCGGCTGGACCAGAAGATCCTGCCGGGAATGGCTGGATAATCCCGTCCTATGTCGATCCCTGATAAAAATTCTCATTAAACGTTCCCAATAGTATCTGATGCAAAGTGGTGAAAAGTGAATGAGGTATTGAGTGTGACTTGATGTATGTGCAAGTTCATGACCTTTATTACCAAAATAGCATTCATTGAGGTCATGGACATTTACAGCATGAGACAGGACCTTCGGCCCAACCTTTCCATGCTGCCCAGTTTTTAATCACTAAGCTAGTCCCAATTCACATGGTCGTTATTAAATGATGGTATAACGTCCAATGGATATGTGGCAAAGACACACACCTCAGCTGGGATTTCCCATCCCTGTTTCCAGTAGGCAGGAATGGGGGTGGGGCTGAAACTGCAGCAGGAGTCTCAAAATGGCATTCATGGCAGCCGGATTTCCATGCTAGATTGTCCCCGCACCCCTCCCAATGACACAGCGAGGTTCCTGCCATGCAATGCTGGGAACTCCATTAACATACATTCTAATACCATCAGCCCACTTCCCTGCTCTGTGATCCCAACCTTAGGATTCTGTCCAGTGTCAGGTGGCAGTGCTCGAGCCAGGGGTGCCTCCATTAGGGAGGTTCAGGATTGGGGTAGGGGAGGGGGGTGGGGTTTGTGAACCAGAAACAAGCATGGTTCAATGGTCAGAATAGTATTTAGAGTTTTCACAATGAGATTAGCAATGAAATGCCCCATAAAAAGGCTTGAATTGGTGTTTGCAATTAATCTTTTAATAGCAATTAACACTAAAATGTCACTATTGTTTCCAGCTACATTTCATTATTTGTAACTTGCTAACGATAAATGGTGTAATTATCACATGTAAATTACATTTTCAGAATCGGAAGTTGCTTTGTTTCCTGAGGTTTGGGAAGATGTTCTCACTGGGACGATTAAAGCAACTAGAATTTTTGTGTCAGCTCATTCCTTTTCTGGCTTTTACTTAAACCTTAGAAATAAAGAGTGTCCTCTCCAAAACATTTCTGAAATCTACAATCCTGGACTATTGATGCAACATTTTGATTTTGCGCAAGCTAAGGGAACATGGAAGTGACAAATAAATCCTATTCCATCACATTCTCTCCTGCAATATCTGTTCTGAAGGCTATCAGTAATGATAGACGTATGAGTCTTTCCCAATGTCTGGGATACTCAGGTTGACGTAAGTGAGGCACATGAACTTATCACAAATTCACAAACTCTAATCACGTTACATGCCATACAACAAAGTCTGTGAATTCAGGAGAGCCTTGAAGGGCCAAGAATGTGTGTTCTGTTTTTTATAAACTGCAAAGTGATTTCCTGATGTTTAGGTGAAGTAATCCCCAGTCTGTACAGAGTGTAACTTGGCTACACATGTTCAAACATTCAAGAAACCACAGCAGACAAGGAGGTCATTCAACCCATTCTTTCTGTACTAGTTTTAGCTCCAAAACAGAGCAATGCGGTCCAATCCCATTTTCCTGCCTTCTCCACAACCCTTTATAATTTTCGCAGATGCAGTCCTCTCTAAAGCACTTCATTCCCTCAGCTTCAATAACCAGGAGACCTGCTGCATTCCATCTTTGGCTAACAGAAGGTTTTTTCGCACCTGTCTCGTTTTGCTTTTCGCACAAATCCTAAATGTATGCTGTTATTTTATTGGTTTATCAAACAGCAAAAATAATTCTTCATATCATAACCACTCACAAACTATCAAAGTTCTATTTTGTAAATTCCAGTGAATAAAGTCTTCATTTTTCAAGCCTTTAGGATAATTCTATCCTCTCAACTTTGGCATCATTTGAGTGAATCTGTGGCTGGGATTCACTCAGGAGGGATATGAAAATGAAAATCACTTATTGTCAAGAGTAGGCTTCAATGAAGTTACTGTGAAAAGTCCCTAGTCGCCACATTCCGGCGCCTGTCCGGGGCGGCTGGTACGGGAATCGAACCGTGCTGCTGGCCAGCAGAGGCAGAGAGCAGGACCAGTGATGGCCTCTTAATGATAATAATCTTTATTATTGTCACAAGTAGGCTTACATTAACACTGCAATGAAGTTACTGTGAAAATCCCCTAGTCGCCACATTCCGGCACCTGTTCGGGTACACAGAGGGAGAATTCAGAATGTCTAAGTTAGCTAACAGTACATCATTCGGGACTTGTGGGAGGAAACCAGAGCACCCGGAGGAAACCCACGCAGACACGGGGAGAACGTGCAGACTCCACACAGACAGTGACCCAGCGGGAATCGAACCTGGGATCCTGGTGCTGTGAAGTAACAGTGCTAACCACTGTGCTACCGTGCCACCCATACATTGTCTACCACTGGGCTCACTGCTCAATAAAAGATAGGAGGCTGAATCTCCATATTGCTGACCCAATCTAAGACCAACAGCTCTCTAACCTTTGGAGTGCATCTGAGAGAGGTGCCCTCTGTTGAGACAGAACGAGTGGTGCCTCCATTTTGAGGTGCCTTCATAGGTGTCAGAGAGTTGTATTTTGTTCCAGGGCCAAGAAGGCATGTTCCTGTGACTGGAAGGATAAACTCTCCAGGGGCAAGTTGGGACAAGCCCTTGACTCTGGGGTATTCCCGTGCTAACTCCTCTATGGGGACCACCACCTGGTAATTGGCAGCCTCCCGCATAGCAGAGGAACAGGTCCACCACCAACCAAGTGCCAGTAATCCCAGGAGTATGACACTTAATTTGGCCTTTAATTGGCAGCTCACGTCTGATAGGCGGGAAGCTGAGTCACTGCTGTTCCTGCCTGAATGGTTGGACAGCAGATCGTGCAGTGCGCAGACCCAGCCCTCAGACGTTTTGATTGGCTGCTCTGTATCCCAGCCGACCACTTGGGTGCCTGCAGAATCTTACAAATTTTAAATCTTAAAATCAGTACTACAGTTGGAGAAATCTCAGCAATTGTCATTGAAGGTTATATGCCTGGAACTTTGAATTTGAGAATAAGGAAATGATGGTGAATATGTCCAGAGGGTGGGCTAGGCCACGCTTGGAATGCTGTAGTATCTGCATCACAATTTGCCGTGTCTGTTGATTTTGTGTTGTCAGCAAATTCTGCTTGTGACTGCACTCCATCTATTTACTCCTCCTCCGGCATTTCAGAATCACGCAGTGTGGAAGAGGCCCTTCGGCCCATCGAGTCTGAACTGATACGTGAAAAACATCTGACCCAACTAATCCCTAAACATATATAGGTTTTGAAATTCGATAGCAGCCACAATCTCTGTATTCCCTTTCTTTATACATGTAGTGATTTCTCTGAAGGATTTGATTCGTCAGGAATGTGTGTTGACTGCTCCAGATTGAACCACATTTTTCAAAATGCCTGAAGAAGTTATCATCATTCTTTTTTGGCAGCTTAATTTTCCTTTGAAAAGAGAGGACTTTCCCGTTACACCACACCTCTCATGACTTCAGGATATCCCAAAGGACATTACAGCCAATGGAAGTATATTTGAACTGTAGTCATTTTTGTAATATGGGGAATATTGTCGCCAGTTTGTGCACAGCAAGCTCCCACAACAGCAATAAGGGCCGGGATTCTCCGATATCCTGGCCAAGTGCTGACGCCAGCGTCAAAACTAGCGCGAGCGACGGTGGTGTCAATGGGTCTCCAGTCCCAGTCATTCTCCAAGCCTTCAGGGGCTAGCATAGCGCCGGAATGCTGTGTGCTGCTCTGGCGCCGAAAGCCGGTACGCCATGGATGCCACGGGTCCGCGCATGCGAGCCACGGCTGTCTCCGGGCCGGCCCGCGGGCAACTTGGCGGAGCCCTACAGGGGCCCGGCGGGGACGAACTCCCCCAGAATTAGCGCGCTCGCCGATCAGTTGGCTCGAATTGCAGACCTGGCCCCCCAGGAGGTTACCCCCCCCCCCCCCCCCCCCCCCCGACCAGGACGGCCCCCGCAGCCAGAATGCCGAAGTCCCGCCGGGTAGCACCACACGCAAATGACGCCTGCGGGACTCTGTGGCACTCGGCCCATCGAACGCACAGAATCACCACAGGGGCCGCTTTCAACGCCCCTGACCCACGCCGTGGCGACTGCGCTGGCGCGACCGGAAAATCGGCGGCCTGGCGTCGGAGGGGCGTGGCGGGGTTTGCGCGCCCCCCCCCCCCCCATTCTCCAATCCTGAGCGAGCTCGTGGAATCCTGGCCTTGATCTTTGGCAGGATGAATGGTATTTAGTAATGTTGGCTGGAGGATGAATATTGGAAGAACATGTGGAAAACACCCTGCTCCTCTTCAAAAGCACCTTCACATCTTTCACAGCAACTGCAGGGGACAATAGTATTCTGCTTCAATGCAGTTCCAGGACTAATATGTTGGCTGTTCAAATCACGAACCTGGAGAATTTTTCATCAACCTTTGTCAATTTCTTTGATCGATGCAAATATGTTCTACACCTTTCTAATAAACAACCACTGAAATTATACTTGTCCATCCTGTTGGTACATGAGGAATTCAATCGGATTCCAGATAAAATGAAAATCTCTCATTTCTGGTAGAATTGATTGCGTTGGTTTTCACTAATCGCACATTGTCAGCTAGAAATAAAAGTGTCTCCACAGTAAAGAGCTTCCATGGATTTTACCTTCATTAAAGGTTACTGTCCAGGTTAAAATGCCAAGTGATGAATTACATTTGACAATACTTTGTTACAAAAAGAGATTTTTATTGACACTGCCCTTGGAGAATTGGCTTCACTTACTGAGGGAAGATGTTCAAGGTTGTTGATGCGATTAAGTCTCCAGAAATCCTTTGAGCTGGAATTACTGCCATCGGAATGAATCAATGTTTCCTCTCCAATTACATGAACAAATCACTATTATTATAATCCAGCAATATAATTAGGTCTTTGGTATTCAAACATCAGCTGATGAATTCTAAAATCCTGTCACAGGGATTTTATAAAATTGCAGATTAATTGATATCGATATAATAATATTGTTCTGCAGTCTTTATCTCCCTGAGTTTCTGCCTTTCTGCTTCCATTTACAATCCTGTGTTTAGATCTGCAATTGATCTTCCTACAGGCATGATGGAAACTCTAATTAGTCTGCAGTGATTGATCCAACAGGCTGAATTCTAGAATAGAGGATAGAGAGCTAATTAAAACATAGGGTAAAATTGTCTGCTATAATTGGTTCCAGTTTCCCATTCCATCATAGAACTGGCTGAGTCACTCGCAATAACCATGATTGAAGCACATGATTCAGAGCGAGGCGTCCTCAAATGTATTGGTTTCCAAAATACTCAGCATAGTCTCATCTGGCACATGTACAAGAGGAATTAGTTTTCCATTCATGAAATAAAGCTGTTTCACTTGCAGATGTCACCAGCACTGCGGAGCTTTTGATTGTGTCACTGAAGCAGGAGTGGTTAGATGGAGAAGGTTGTTCTAGGGAGCGGATCTCAGTGAGAATGAAATGAAAATGAAATGAAAATCGAGTAGGCTTCAATGAAGTTACTGTGAAAAGCCCCTAGTCGCCACACTTCGCCGCCTGTCCGGGGAGGCGGGTACAGGAATCGAACCGTACTGCTGGTCTGCTTGGTTTGCTTTAAAAGCCAGCGATTAGCCCAGTGAGCTAAACCAGCATGAAAGAGATGGAAAATGGAGGGAGTGGTTGTGCTTTCAATGGTGTCGTGGGATAGAGGGTAGCCTGTTGATATAAATTGGCCGGAATTCTCCGGCCGTTTGCTAACGGCGGGATTCTTTGGTCGCACTGACAGCGCGCCCCCACACATGGGGTTCCCGGAAGTGTGGGGGGGGTCTTCAATCAGAATTCCCATCGACAGCGGTGGGAGGCAATAATCCTGCTGCCAGGGGAACGGCGCCCCTCGTCCATCCACCGAGAGACACCCGGCCGGGAGGCCAGAGAATCAAACCCAATAGGACGGAACTCATAAGTTGAGGGAATTCCTTGGAAAGTATTACGTTCCTGGAATATTGTACAAAATAAGTATTTTTTTTATTGATGAAGATTTTTGAAAAGCTCCTGTGTTCAATACGCGTGGTAAATCCAGACCTACTTTCTTTGCGAAAATATTGTTCCTCTTTCTATAAAATGTTACTTTGTGTTCTGATTCTTTTCACAAAGCGTTTGATCGAGCAAAATTGTGAACACATTTATAAAAATAAGGTTGATCATTTCAGTGCACGTTAACAGAAGTTGTGCTTTATCCTCAGGGAGATTCTGCTCTTGCTCTTTTATCTGAAGATTTTATTGAATTTTATGGTTGTGAATGTGCCAAACTAGAATTAGTGAAAATAATTCAACCAACGTGAAGCCTAGATTTTAATCATTATGTAATTAAGGAAAGACAGACTGAACAGCTTGAAGATTATTGGCTGAGCTTAGAATCGCAGCATGAATTTGTAAAGGATGGATCATTACTGATCAGCTCCAATTTGGAAGAGGAGAGGAAATTATTTGGCAGGAGGATGTATAAGGTTGTTGGCTGGAGCTGGACTGTCCACTGCTCAGCGCTGGTAATGGAGTACCCGATGTGCTGGAGAATCCAGCGTCGGACAGAAAAAGCAGGATTGGGGCTCCGGTCCCCGGCAGCGGCAGCAGGAGGATGAAAATAGGTCAAACCGGCCCATCTGCATCTTCTTAACGGGCTGGGCACCTTGACCCTCCAGCCCGTGTCAATCCCCGCTCCTCTGGGAGAGTTGGTGCCGATATTCCCCAGCCTGGCCCTGGCACGGTGGAACTTACGGCCAAAGGGGTAAATTTTTAAGGGAGTTCCCCCAAAGTGCATCGGAGGGTACCCTCCCCTTCACAATGCAAATTCTGACCCCCCCCCCCCCCTCCCCAACCCCACCAGACTCTCCCCATTTGAGAGACCTCCACCAGAGAATCCACCAGGAAGCCCCCCTTTATAAGGAACCCTGTCTGGAATCCCCCCAGTAAAGACCCCGATCTGGAAACCACTCCCATTACAGAGACCAGAGACCCCTTTCTGGACCACCCCCCCCCCCCCCCCCCCCCCCTCCACCCCCACCGCCACCCGCCCCTCTCCCACCGGCCATTGCAGGAACTCCTGCCTGGAAGGCCCCCCCAATGCAGAGAACCCCACCAGAATGCCCCACATTGAAGCATTACAGAGACGCCTGCCTGGAACCAACCCCCCCCCCCCCCCCATCCGTCCATTACATAGGCCCGTGTCTGGAACCCCCCCCCCAATTACAGAGACTCTTGCCTGGACCCAACCCCCCCCATTACAGAAACCCCAGCGTGGAACCCCTCTGTCCCGCCCCAGCCCCCATTACAGAAACCCCAGCGTGGAACCCCTCTGTCCCGCCCCAGCCCCTATTACAGAAACCCTAGCGTGGAAGCGAGAGAGCAGCTCAGAAAGAGCCAGTGTAAAATATCATTGTTTTTAATGTCTGCTGTGCAATACACCTGCTAACACGGGCAGAGGAAGCACCACCTGCAAGTTCCAGGAAAGGGAAAACCAATCAGCTGGGTTTGGAGCAAATTGAGCATTTTATTGTGGGGAGACTGTAGGGCAGTGGTAATGTCACTTCATTCGAAATCCAGAGGCCCAGGCCTCTGGGGAATGCGTTCAAATTCCTCCCTGGCAGCTGGAACTGAAAGCTCGTCCATGAAACCATTTTTATGTTTGTCATTAAAAACCCATCTGGTTCACTAATGTCCTTCAGGGAAGGAAATCTGCCGTCCTTACCTGGTCTGGCCTACATGTGACTCCAGACCCACAGCAATGTGGTTGACTCTTAGCTGCCCTCTGAAAGGACCAAGCCAGCTGCTCAGTTCAAGGGCAATTAGGGATGGGCAACAAATGCCAGCTGATCTAACGGAGGAAATCTCCCAATTCTCTGTCGGCATAGAAATCCCCTGGAGGCCAACATGAAACTAATTTCCCGTTTATGGGATGCAGATGATGAAGGCCTGATCCCCCCTCCCCCCTCCCCCCTCCCCCCTTCCCCCCTCCCCCCTTCCCCCTCCCCCCTCCCCCCTCCCCCCTCCCCCTCCCCCCTCCCCCCCCTCCCCCCTCCCGCTCCACATGCTGGATTCTCCACACTATCGGCACAAATCATATTTGGAACAATGTGGATGCAGACGTTGGGATTCAAGTGAACGATACCCAGGGCTGCCTTCGGAGTTTGGGATGGAGGCCGCTGTGACCCTGCAACACCACAGCACTGAGTTGGGGGAATACCTGCGGGTGGGTCTCTCAGGTTCGGTATCCTGGAGGGTGTCTATCTTCCAACATCGGAAAGCTCCCGGAGATCCATTCTCCTTCTCAGGAGGTCTACCTTCTTTCTTCAAGTGAGTCAGTGATGTTAGGATGGTGGACTAGGCACCACCAAGCCCACCCTGCCACGCAATACGGTACAAAACACCCAGTTGCATAACTAATGAAACCGGGAACAGAGGACTTGTCACCCTTTCCCACCAGCCTCCAGAGTGGGAAACATTCCACATACCCATCCCAGCCTTTCCCAACAGCCTCCAGAGTGGGAAACATTCCACATACCCATCCCAGCCTTTCCCACCAGCCTCCAGAGTGGGAAACACTCCACATACCCATCCCAGCCACGGGGACTAATCCCAGAATTGGGAGAATTCTCCCCGAGTTGCATAATTGATCATGACAATCTGTGGCCTCAATCAGACCAGGCAGGCAGCGTTTGTGAGGAAACAGTTGCATGTCAGAGCCCAACAGGAAATATTAGGAAGCATAAAGATTCTCAAAGAAGTCTGGAGTGTATCTTTGAGCTCCTGCCTTGGCTTTCTGAGGACACCAATAGCAGCAGTTTTATGGGTCTAAGGAAGCTGAGGGAGAGGATCCAGTCCCTGGAATCAGGAAATTTGTCAGATCGCTTTATCCTCCTGGATCTGTCCCTCCAACCAACCAGGGGCGCAGTGCTGCAGGTCGGCCTAGCTGAAGCAGTGAGGGCTCCAACCGCCTGGATCATGTTGAGGAGGCCTAATAGTGACAAACCCCAATTATCCTTCTTAAACGTGCGGACCACATCAGCTGCATCACGGAGAAAGACCACCTGGAAAGAGGCCACCATCAGGGAGGTGGCTGTTGATGCAGGCGGAGGTATTAACCTCAGCCTGAGGACCCAAGTAGAACAGGTTGCTGCACAACAAGCACAAGTCCTGTCCTCCCTGAACTACCTACATGGAGAGCCTCATGGCCACAGAGAGCCAATTGCAGGGGGTGAGATTTTCTCAGGATGAAGGGCAGTCTTCTCTGGAGTGACACGGACTTGCCCTCTGGTGGTTGTGAGGTTTGGTATTATGGAGGAGTCGATGCTAACTGACACGGGAGTGGTGGGGGTCAACCGTTATTCACAAGTTCTTCTGAGAGCATCTTGCTGAAGGGTGTAAACTGATCGATGTCTATTCCTACCTCCCAATCTCCATTGTGCAAGGATTGGACATCCTTTTCATGATTACAGCACGCTCTCCCTATCTGGCCTCCATCATACTTTTCATAATGTTATAGCCACATGAGGGATGGGGTTAAAATGACTCCCTACCACTCCTAGTCTGACTACAACAAAATTTGTTGATGGAATTAGACAGATGAAGGAATTTTACTCAATATCTGTATTTAACTATTCATGTACTGATTGCGAGGAAATGAGTCTGAAAGGCTTTTCTTAAGTTCAACACAAAAAGGTTCATTTTTATTGTGTTAAAAACCCACCCAAATAAAGATAGCAAAATATTTTAAAAGGTAAACCCACACTTTGTGAACATTCACATATACGCACGTATTAAAAATCTACAATGTATCCGGTTGGTGGGTGCTTTCGGAGCCGAGTTCAATGCTGAAAGATTTTTAAAAACTGAGAGTTCATCATTTATGAGTCTTTGGCTGCGTCACTGTAGCTGTGGCAGACATTTGTTCAAGTTCCTTTGGACTCTCGGAGTTGGATTGGAGCCCATGTAACTGCAATTGTTGGAGATAATTCCTTTTAAATCGTAATCCGTCTTTTACAGAAGTCAATAAGTTTGTACCTTGGGTTCCATTCATGGAAAATTCACTATCTCTGTGCTGGAAAGTAATGAACAGTGTGAGCAACTCAACAACATCCTGTCTCCTGAGAGTAAATTAAAGTGATCGGATTACCTCCTGGAGCTGGTCTATGTTTATAATAATACTCCACATTCCTGGACAGGTTACTCTCTTCCGTATCTCTCCCTTGGAAGAGACCCAGTCCTTTGCGTGGATTATCTGCTTGAGCTACCACACATTTAAATGGAGATGGTCACGTTGCCGGGTGGATCGTTAAGCATCACCTGAGGCTAAACCACACGTTCAAGATGGCGTCCGATAGGATTGAGAATGAAGCACTGAGGAAAATGCCACATAATCATAAAGCAGATAAGGTGGACCTTCTACTCAGCACAAGAATATTCCTGTGGAGGAATATGAGAGATTGGAATAAGATATTGTGGAGATTCTGAACCCCACAAAGTCAGCAAGCAGCTTGATACTGGGGCCACACGTATGTTGTTGAACCTATAACAGGAGAGCAGACTCACAAAATGGTGCACAGGGAGGAGTTTCTCAAGGCCAGAAACCTGGTGAATGAAGTGGGAATAAACATTCACTGAAGAACATTACTGTATCTCGTGTTGCTAGGAGGGACTAGGATGCTGATGCGGAATCTTGAAGTGACTGTGCATGGTGAACCCAGGGTGTGTATGCTGCGCAACGAGATGTACCAGTGCAGTAGTATTGGGAGAGGACACCTAGAGGACTTGCAGTGACGTTGCAGCTCAGGTGACAGGTGCCACTAATCATATGACCCCAGGACACAAGGCTGACCTCGGCCTGCTGGGGTTGATCCATTACAAGGCCACAATAAAAATGCTTATATGGATGAGGGGCTGCAAAGATCATCTCAACTGAACGTTGGATATCATCCTAAACCCTTGCCATTTTCCCTGATCTGTGACGCGTGAAGAAAATTCTACCCCCACTGTGTGGATCTGAAAGGGACGGTTATCATAGCTCAATCAAACATGCTGATCATTGCTTAGCACTCACCATGTGATGTTGCTTAGACAACAGCTCACAAGCAGGAAAGTGTGTAGGGGGCGAGGTGAGTGAGCCTTCGGCCTCTCAACTTTGGAGTGGGGCTGGAGACTGGCCCCCACTGGCTGTGGGTAACTCCCTGCGGGGCACTGGGTCCAAGCCAGCAGAGGCCGCCAGCCAGTGAGGGCACTGGGTCCAAGCCAGCAGAGGCCGCCAGCCAGTGAGGGCACTGGGTCCAAGCCAGCAGAGGCCGCCAGCCAGTGAGGGCACTGGGTCCAAGCCAGCAGAGGCCGCCAGCCAGTGAGGGCACTGGGTCCAAGCCAGCAGAGGCCGCCAGCCAGTGAGGGCACTGGGTCCAAGCCAGCAGAGGCCGCCAGCCAGTGAGGGCACTGGGTCCAAGCCAGCAGAGGCCGCCAGCCAGTGAGGGCACTGGGTCCAAGCCAGCAGAGGCCGCCAGCCAGTGAGGGCACTGGGTCCAAGCCAGCAGAGGCCGCCAGCCAGTGTGGGCACTGGGTCCAAGCCAGCAGAGGCCGCCAGCCAGTGAGGGCACTGGGTCCAAGCCAGCAGAGGCCGCCAGCCAGTGAGGGCACTGGGTCCAAGCCAGCAGAGGCCGCCAGCCAGTGAGGGCACTGGGTCCAAGCCAGCAGAGGCCGCCAGCCAGTGAGGGCACTGGGTCCAAGCCAGCAGAGGCCGCCAGCCAGTGAGGGCACTGGGCCGGGGATTCAGTCAGCTCTGGGGATTCACCTCAACACAAGAGCCAAAGTCCTCAGCGAAACTGGCAGAATGGAGCCTAAACCCTCAGCCCAGAGCGTGGATTGAAGCAAGAGAGCTGTTAATGCAAGACCAATTGCTCATTTTAATCTTAATGTTTGTACATTTTTTTTACCCCGAAAATATTACTGGAAAACAGGAATGTGGTCGCCATCAGTCCAGATTTCAATGAATGATGATAGAAGCTCCATGGTAATAACTCAACTCAATTATTTCAAATGATGTGATGGTGTTAAGCATCCATGTGATAATATCACAGACAGTAATTTCTACCTTATGGTTTCTGCAAACCAGACATCATGTTCTACTCATACATGTTTATAGAGTTCTCCACAATTTACAATTCCTATGCTGAAAGACTTGATACGCGCACTGGTTTCCCGGCAGTTAGAGGAAATAAACAGCTCTCTGAACGCAGTAAATTGTACAAGACAGGCACATGAATTAATGCAGCAACATTTTCTTGTTCAGTAAAATCATTTCAAAAATCATTATGAGTTGTATAATTGTCTCATTAATCTTGGTGTGAGATTGAGGTAAAATTATTTGGTTTAGTGAGGACCTCGAGTTGTATTAATCATTGTATATTTTTATGCAACTAGGAAAATGTATTCAAACTCGAAACATCGCACTTCGAGAATGGAAGAGGGAAAAGCCCCTACGACCCGAAGCTGCTGACCACTTCTATTTTAATTGGTGAGTAAATTTAATCGGAGTTTAACAGATTCAACCAATTCAATGCGAGTGTTCCACATACCTATCGGTGACATTACACGTTCTATTGAGTGGTGACTAAACTCGAGCAATGTACATAGAAACCAGACAATTTAAAATAATGGGTTCTGCTCCATCCTACAATCTCAAAAAGCCTCATGCCTTTATCTCCCCCAAATAAAATTTTGTGATGATCAGTATAATCAGATTTGTGGCATATATCTGTGACACCAGTATTGAATTGGTTAAATCTGCTAATTCACATAAATAGAGGGGGCGATTCTCCAAAATGCAGTCCAAGTGTTCGCGCCGTCGTGAACGCCGTCGCGTTTCATGATGGTGCAAACTGGGCCCGGGTATGGTTGGTTCTGTCCCCCACAGGGGGCCAGCACGGCACTGGAGCAGTTCACGCCGCTCCAGCCTCCCTTCCCGGTGCCAAATAGGCGCTGCACCAACCCGCGCATGCACAGTTGGGCTGTGCCAACCTGCGGATGCGCGGGGGACTTCTTCTGCGCACCGGCCCTGACTCAATACTCAATATGGTGTCTGTGTTCAGGGGCGGGCCGTGCAACAATGTAAGCCCGGGGAGAAGAGGCCAGCCCACCAATCGGTGGGCACCGATCGTGGGCCAGACCCCATCGGAGCCCCCCCCGTCCCTCCCGGTGAAGGATCGCTTTTCTCCGCCCCACAGGCCGCCCCCCATCCCTTCGCACAGAGTTCACGCCGGCAACGACCAGGGGTGAATGGCGCCAGCGGGACTCTGTCGTATCTGTGCGGCCGCTCGGCCCATCCAGGCCGGAGTATCGACGGCCCAGCTGATTCCAGCAGCCGGCGCCGCGTCAAACGCCACAGCGCAAATGGCACCGATTCTCCACACCTCGGAGAATCCCGCACCGGCGTTGGGGCATCGTGGCACGGTTGCGCCGATTCTCCGGCCCATGCGTGGCCCCCAGAGGCTCTAACAATTATTTCAAACCACGCTTCTCTAATCACGTGTGATTTTTGTCTTTCAGTGTAAAACAAATATACAAAGTCCAAAATGTAGCAACCAATTAGAATTTTAACCTCGGGGTGGCCACTGGACTCTGTTAATAATTTGTTCTCTGAGCAGTTTGGAGTTGGGCACAATTCAAACATGACAATTACTGGAAGGTCAGGCTCAGGACAATTGGTGATCCAACAATGCAATAATGTGATGGGACCATTGAGGTTCAAGACAAAGCGTGGGATTTTCCAGCTCCTTCCGTGGGTGGGATCTTCCGATCCTGCTGAAGGGGACCCCCCCCCCCCCCCACGCCAGGTTCCCCGGTGGCAGGACGGACGAGCCGCACAAAACGTTGTAGGCATCAGTGGGATTGGAAGACCCCGCCGGCAGCCAATGATGAGCCGCCTCTGCCGGCGGAAAACACGTTGCCGGGGGTGGGGGTGGGGGGGGGGGGGGGGGGTGGAATCTTGCACAAAGAAAGCATTGACTTTCCAAAGTTTCTCTTAATCCTTAATTAAAGATAATCTAATCTGTGCCTGATTAAAATGACGGACTGAGGCGACTTTCTCAGTGTGCGTTATAATGTATATAATCCTCCTGCAGCATAAATCAATAAGGACCACGCTGGGCTGGATATTCGTGGAATCAGGGAGAATCTGCGAAGGTGAGAAGATGGTGGTTGGGACCCCCACTCCCGACCCTATCGCGGCCCTCCTGATTTTCACCAGGACAGTTCAAGGGTGTGAGCTGGTGCGGTTCACACGCCGATGCTCCTGACCTGGCCAGTTCCATTGAGGGTAGACATGTCTTAGTAACACCCAATTTTCATGGAGTCGGACCAATGTTTAAAGGGCTCATGGTTTAAATGCCTCAGAGGTTTGTGAACCATATCCTGGATGAGGGAACCATTTGAAATGCAAATTTTAACTATTTTACCCATGCCAAGATATGTCCCTCTAACCACTCTAATGGTGCCCCTGTAGCCTCCATGCCAAGCTAAGCCATTCCACCTACACCCCATCGCCCCTCTTGCATCCCATGCCAAGCTGTGTTGCTTCCATGCCTATTAATGTACTATAAACTATACGGAACCAATGAACCCGATAGTAGCAATAGAATATCATTCATTCATAACATTTTACTTTCTTTAAAAAAATATCCTTTCGCAAAAATCCTATTAAAGTGTCAGCCAGTCAGGCTTTTTAATGTATCAGGAGCTGAAACTGCAAACACCTGAAGCTTCTTTATCTTATTTAAATCCATGTCGAGCAATTGACAGCATAGATCAGGAAGTTAGAGCTTTCGATCAAGAAATGTTTGCCTTGAGATGCAGCTGTTTCAACAGACTAATGGGTTTCTGGGCCCTCAGCCAAGTTTCATCGTGTATTTTTGGTTGGGAACCCAAACATTGATTAGAGTATTAAAAGAGTCTCACCCCAGGAGAAACGTTGCTTGACTGACAGCTCTAGATCCCTGATTTATGCTGTTAAATATTTAACTTTTATTTACACAAGGTAAAGTGGTTTCAAGTGCCTGCAGTTTCTACTGTTGATAGATTAGAAGGTTTGGATATTTAACACTTCTATACAACTGTATTGAAAATAGATTTTTTTTCTTGAAGAAAGCAGAAGGTTATGAATGAATGACTTGAAAAAGGTTTTTCACATATCCTAATATTATCTCAGGATGGTTGGTTCTCTTTAGTGGGTGAATGGGCACTGAAGTGGCATAACATGCTTTGGAGGGTATGAACAGCAAGGGGGGATGGGTGGGGAGTATGAAGTGACACGGGATGGCTTGGTTGGGGCACAGGAATGTGCGTAGTAAGAGGGGGAATGAGGCATGAGGGATGGAAGCCCTCATTGTTTTAATTATGATGGGGAAAAAGTCCCATAGCACCATGCCGAGCCTTCCACACAGCCCCGATGGCTGCCCCCAAACTCTTTCAGGGTGATGGACGGACTCTAGTTAACACCTGCTGTTTCAGAACAAAAATATCTTGTCAGCGACTTTCTCCCGAAGCGGGTGGGCTGAGGAAAATCCAACCCATTGTGAGAGTAATCTGCTGCTGGTTGTGTTGTAGGCTGTGATGGTTCAGCCATAATGACTGTGAAATGTGATGCGTACGCAGTTTAATATTTTAAACATGCTACCATTTTTATGTTAAAGGCTGGCAGTTATACACAGCTCTGTTCCAACATTCCTTTCAAGTTTTACGTTATCTGGTTTTATTTCTTGAAACTCTGTGATCAGCAGGGATGAGATGGGATTTGTGTTTCAGTAAGCAGGTTTAGGTAGAATCAGTCTCTTTTCAGATCAAGACTTTACAAAGACTGACATTTGAAGGTAATACAAAATCGGATTTTAAAATGCCGGGGTCACTGGGGGGTGACAGTCAGATAACGCTGAATTGAATGCAATATTGATAACATCAGTTGAGTTGAATTAAAAGATTAACACTGTCCTTCAGTAAGTTCCATTTACTTAGGTCCCAATATAATAACTTTAATTAAAAAGCTGTTTTACCAATGATAAAATTACATTGAATATAACCACCCTGAAAACCTGAAATTCCTCTACTAATCCAAAGATCCTGGATAAGGACAAGCACTCAAAGTAATACATGAGGAAAAGTATCACAAGATTAGTTAATGTTCCACTTATCAAGTCAGATTCTATTAACTTGTATCAAAATATTCATCAATAATTTATTTTAACACTATCATTGTGCTGTTATGTATCTTACATCTGAAAAATAGACAATCAGGAATCCAGTTGCCTAAATTATCCATACGCGGGCAGTACGGTGACACAGTGGTTAGCATTGCTTCCCACGACGCCGAGGTCCCAGGTTCGATCCCGTCTCTGGGTCACTGTCCATGTGGAGTTTGCACATTCTTCCCGTGTCTGCGTGGGTTTCACCCCCAGAACACAAAGCTGTGCAGGGTAGGTGGATTGGCCACACACAATTGCCCCTTAATTGGAAAAAATGAATTGGGTACTCTAAATTTATATTTAAAAAAATTATCCACCAGTAACAAATCAAATCAGACGATGAACTCTTCAGCCTGGATTAGTTCTGGAGTCGTCATTGTTGGGATAGTGACAGTAATTGCAATGACACTTGCTGCATGATGGAGTGACTGGCAACTGTGATCAGAAAGGGAAAAACAGACTTCCATATGTTGTACAGAACGTTTCACAGACACAGAATGCATCAAAGTGCTTTACAGACAAAGAGACAATGGCCGGGATTCTTCCCTACCCGGCGGGGCGGGGGGTCCCGGTGTGTCGGAGTGGCGTGAACCACTCTGGCGTTGGGAGGCCCCTCAACCTCTGTCGTTCCAGTGAGAACAAACCAAGTTTATTCAACCTCTCCTCATAGCTAATGCCCTCCATACCAGGCACCATCCTGGTAAATCTCTTCTGCACCCTCGCTAAAACCTCCACATCCTTCTGGTAGTGTGGCGACCAGCATTGAACACTATACTCCAAGTGTGGCCTAACTAAGGTTCTATACAGCTGCAACATGACTTGCCAATTTTTATACTCAATGCCCCGGCCAATGAAGGCAAGCATGCCATATGCTTTCTTGACTACCTTCTCCACCTGTGTTGCCCCTTTCAGTGACCTGTGGACCTGTACACCTAGATCTCTCTGACTTTCAATACTCTTGAGGGTTCTACCATTCACTGTATATTCGCTACCTGTATTAGACCTTCCAAAATGCATTACCTCACATTTGTCTGGATTAAACTCCATCTACCATCTCTCTGCCCAAGTCTCCAAACGATCTAAATCCTGCTGTGTCCTCTGACAGTCCTCATCGCTATCCGCAATTCTACCAGCCTTTGTGTCATCTGCAAAATGACTAATCAGACCAGTTACATTTTTCTCCAAATAATTTATATATACTACGAACAGCAACGGTCCCAGCACTGATCCCTGCGGAACACCACTAGTCACAGCCCTCCAATCAGAAAAGCACCCTTCCATTGCTACCCTCTGCCTTCTATGACATAGCCAGCTCTGTATCCATCTTGCCAGCTCACCCCTGATCCCGTGTGACTTCACCTTTTGTACCAGTCTGCCATGAGGGACCTTGTCAAATGAATTGCTGAAGTCCATATAGACAACATCCACTGCCCTACCTGCATCAATCATCTTTGTGACCTCCTCGAAAAACTCGATCATGTTAGTGAGACACGACCTCCCCTTCATAAAACCATGCTGCCTCTCACTAATACATCCATTTGTTTCCAAATCGGAGTAGATCCTGTCTTGAAGAATTCTCTCCAGTAATTTCCCTACCACTGACGTAAGGCTCACCGGCCTGTAGTCCCTGGATTATCCTTGCTACCCTTCTTAAACAAAGGAACAACATTGGCTAATCTCCAGTCCTCTGGGACATCACCTGAAGACAGTGTGGATCCAAAGATTTCTGTCCAAGGCCTCAGCAATTTCCCCTCTAGCCTCCTTCAGTATTCTGGGGTAGATCCCATCAGGCCCTGGGGACTTATCCACCTTAATATTTTTCAAGACACCCAACACCTCGTCTTTTTGGATCTCAATGTGACCCAGGCTATCTACACACCCTTCTCCAGACTCAACATCCACCAATTCCTTCTCTTTGGTGAATACTGATGCAAAGTATTCATTTAGTACCTCGCCCATTTCCTCTGGCTCCACACATAGATTCCCTTGCCTATCCTTCAGTGGGCCAACCCTTTCCCTGGCTACCCTCTTGCTTTTTATGTGCGTGTAAAAAGCCTTGGGATTTTCCTTAACCCTATTTGCCAATGACTCTTCGTGACCCCTTTTAGCCCTCCTGACTCCTTGCTTAAGTTCCTTCCTACTTTCCTTAAATTCCACACAGGCTTCGTCTGTTCCCAGCCTTCTAGACCTGACAAATGCCTCCTTTTTCTTTTTGACGAGGCCTACAATATCCCTCGCTATCCAAGGATCCCGAAATTTGCTGTATTTATCCTTCTTCCGCACAGGAACATGCCGGTCCTGAATTCCTTTCAACTTACATTTGAAAGCCTCCCACATGTCAGATTTTGATTTACCCTCAAACATCCGCCCCCAATCTAGGTTCTTCAGTTCCCGCCTAATATTGTTATAATTAGCCTTCCCCCAATTTAGTATATTCACCCTAGGACCTTGTCCACCAGCACTTTAAAACTTACTGAATTGTGGTCACTGTTCCCGAAATGCTCCCCTACTGAAACTTCTACCACCTGGCCGGGCTCATTCCCCAATACCAGGTCCAGTACAGCCCCTTCCCTAGTTGGACTATCTACATATTGTTTTAAGAAGCCCTCCTGGATGCTCCTTACAAACTCTGCTCTGTCCAAGCCCCTAGCGCTACTGGTCCTCACAAACAGGAACCAAACATAATGGAGGATGTGCCAGAGGTATTAAAGCACATCAACATAGATTAATCCCCGGGACCTGATGAAACGTGTCCCAGGACATTGTGGGAGGCTAAGGAGAAAATTGCCGGCCCCTTAGTTGAGATATTTGAATCATCGACAGCCACAGGAGAGGTGCCTGAAGATCAGAGGGGAGCATATGTTGTACCCTTGTTGAAGAAGGTCTGTAGTTCCCAGGCTTATCCCTACAGACGTTACTTCTGTAGTGGGCAAGTTGTTGGAAGGTATTTTGAGGGACAGGATCTACAGGCATTTAGACAGGCAAGGGCTAATTAGGGAAAGTCAGCATGACTTGGTAAGGGGAAATTCATGTCTCACGAAGTTGATTGAGTTTTTTGAAGGGGTAACCAAAAAGGTAGGTGAGGGCAGTGCTGTCGACATTGTCTACATGGACTTTAGCAAGGCCTTTGACAAGGTACCACATGGTACGTTGTTGGAAAAGGTTAAACCTCACGGAATCCAGGGTGAGGTAGCCAATTGGATACAAAATTGGATTGGCGACCGAAGCCAAAGGGGGTTGTGGAGGATTGTTTTTCAAACTGGAGCCGTGTGCCTCAGGGATCAGTGCTGGATCCACTGTTATTTATTGTATATATTAATGATTTGGATGAGAATGTAAGAGGCATGGTTAGTAAGTTTGCAGATGACACCAAGATTGGTGGCAAGTAGATAGTGAAGATGGTTATATAAGATTGCAACAGGATCTTGATCAATTTAGCCATTGGGCTGGTGAATGGCAGATGGAGTTTAATTTAGATAATGTGAGGTGATGCATTTTTGTTGATCAATTCAGGACACGACCTACTCAGTTAATGATAGGGAATTGGTGAGAGTTACAGACCAAAGAGATCTCAGGCTACAGGTTAACTGTTAGCTACTCTATTTCTTCCAGATTCTGTCACACTGCATATGTTTGTGAGTTTTCATGGTGTCTGAGAAATATGTCTCCTCTCAAAGCCCATCTCATTGCAACATGAATCACATTAGCCTTGTATCCAGGTAGAAATACTGATTAACTATCCTTAAGACCTCAAGTTACTTTTATTGCTGGTTTAGCACACTAGGGGCTGGTTCAGCACACATGGGGCTGGTTTAGCACACTGGGCTAAATCACTGGCTTTTAAAGCAGCCCAAGGCAGGCCAGCAGCATGGTTCAATTCCCGTACCAGCCTCCCCGAACAGGCGCCGGAATGTGATGACTAGGGGCTTTTCACAGTAACTTCATTGAAGCCTACTCGTGACAATAAGCGATTTTCATTTCATTTTCATTCATTTCATTTCATTTTTCATTTCATGGAGGTTATTGGGCAGTTTAAAGTCCATAAGTAAAGGTTAATATTCTCAGCACCTTCTTTGGTTTTTGGAGACTAGCAGTCTAACCATTGTAAACATAGATGCTGCCGCCATTGTCCTTAAGTGCAAACACCTGACACTTTCTTCCGAATAAAAGCAGAAATTCTTCCTCGTCTCATTCTTAACTGACATGCCCCTTATTCTGTGACCCCGGGTTCTAGGCCGCCATCTAGCCATGGGATATATCCTTTCTGTATCTACCCTGTTGGGTCCTGTAAGGATTTGGTATGTTTGCCGTGGCTCTTTTAGCTATCTGGAAATAAAAGTTGTTACCAGTGGAAGTAGGCAGAAAAATACTGAAAAACACAACTGCTTCACTAATAGGCTGCTGTACGTACCTGGTTTCATTTGTATATGGCTTCACCAGTGCAACTCCTAATCCCCTCCAAATGGCTCAACAAGCGATTGATACCGAAGACAATGAAGAACTGGAGATAAATACCAGCCTTTGCTGGTGACACCCACATCCTGAGATTTCAGCTTTAAAAACCAACTCTGCCACCAGGAAAATATCTGCAATTGGCATTCCACACATCGCACTGCGCTGATTTCTGGGTTATGATCTATCATTGCTGCAATGGAAATGATCTCCTGAAAAGTGCAAGTCGGTTTTTGTGTACGTTTACTGCTCCAGTACACCGTTAAATAGCTTTCAGATCACTCCCAGATATATGAGAAATCTGTATTCACAAATTATAAATGATAAATCTGGATCAGGGCAGCAGGGCGGCGCAGTGGTTAGCACTGCAGTCTCATGGCGCTGAGGACCCCGGTTCAATCCCGACCCTGGGTCACTGTCCGTGTGGAGTTTGCACATTCTCCCCGTGTTTGCGTGGGTTTCACCCCCACAACCCAAAGATGTTCAGGGCAGGTGGATTGGCCATGCTAAATTGCCCCTTAATTGGAAAAAATGAATTGGGTACTCTAAATTTATTTTTAAAATAAATAAATAAGTCTGGATCTGGATAGGTATATAAATATTCTTGTGTTCTGAGCTGTTTGCTTGTTCTCCTGGCCATGTTACAAATACCCATTGATAGTCACCAGAGTATGAGTTATTGTTCCAGTAGAAATCGATAAACCTTGAGCCAGCAGCAACTGACTTCCGTTAGTATTGAAATGCAGGTAGACAGAGAGACAGAGAGAGAGAGACAGACAGAGAGAGACAGACAGAGTGAGAGTGACAGAGTGAGAGTGACAGAGTGAGAGTGACAGAGTGAGAGAGACAGAGTGAGAGAGACAGAGTGAGAGAGACAGAGTGAGAGAGACAGAGTGAGAGAGACAGAGTGAGAGAGACAGACAGAGAGACAGACAGAGAGACAGACAGAGTGAGAGAGACAGAGTGAGAGTGACAGTGTGAGAGTGACAGATTGAGAGTGCCAGAGTGAGAGTGACAGAGTGAGAGACAGATTGAGAGAGACAAAGTGAGAGTGACAGAGTGAGAGTGACAGAGTGAGAGTGACAGAGTGAGAGTGACAGAGTGAGAGTGACAGAGTGAGAGAGACAGAGTGAGAGTGACAGAGTGAGAGTGACAGATTGAGAGAGACAGAGAGAGAGACAGACAGACAGAGAGAGACAGACAGAGTGAGAGTGACAGAGTGAGAGTGACAGAATGAGAGTGACAGAGTGAGAGAGACAGAGTGAGAGAGACAGAGTGAGAGAGACAGAGTGACAGTGACAGAGTGAGAGAGTGCCAGAGTGAGAGTGCCAGAGTGAGAGTGACAGAGTGAGAAAGACAGAGTGAGAGCGACAGAGTGAGAGCGACAGAGAGAGACAGACAGAGTGAGACTGACAGAGTGAGAGTGACAGAGTGAGAGTGACAGAGTGAGAGAGACAGAGTGAGAGCGACAGAGAGAGAGAGACAGAGTGAGAGCGACAGAGAGAGACGGACAGTGTGAGAGTGACAGATTGAGAGTGCCAGAGTGAGAGTGACAGAGTGAGAGACAGATTGAGAGAGACAAAGTGAGAGTGACAGAGTGAGAGTGACAGAGTGAGAGTGACAGAGTGAGAGAGACAGAGTGAGAGTGACAGAGTGAGAGTGACAGAGTGAGAGTGACAGATTGAGAGAGACAGAGAGAGAGACAGACAGACAGAGAGAGACAGACAGAGTGAGAGTGACAGAGTGAGAGAGACAGAGTGAGAGAGACAGAGTGAGAGTGACAGAGTGAGAGTGACAGAGTGAGAGAGAGACAGAGTGAGAGTGCCAGAGTGAGAGTGCCAGAGTGAGAGTGACAGAGTGAGAGAGACAGAGTGAGAGCGACAGAGAGAGACAGACAGAGTGAGACAGACAGAGTGAGAGTGACAGAGTGAGAGTGACAGAGTGAGAGAGACAGAGTGAGAGCGACAGAGAGAGAGAGAGAGAGAGTGAGAGCGACAGAGAGAGACGGACAGAGTGAGAGTGACAGATTGAGAGAGACAGAGTGAGAGAGACAGAGTGAGGGAGACAGAGTGAGAGAGACAGAGTGAGAGAGACAGAGTGAGAGTGACAGAGTGAGAGTGACAGAGTGAGAGAGAGACAGAGTGAGAGAGAGAGAGAGTGAGAGAGACAGAGTGAGAGCGACAGAGAGAGACAAACAGAGTGAGAGTGACAGAGTGAGAGTGACAGAGTGAGAGTGACAGAGTGAGAGTGACAGATTGAGAGAGACAGAGTGAGAGAGACAGAGTGAGAGAGACAGAGTGAGAGAGACAGATTGAGAGTGACAGAGTGAGAGAGGCAGAGTGAGAGTGACAGTGTGAGAGTGACAGAGTGAGAGTGACAGAGTGAGAGTGACAGAGTGAGAGTGACAGAGTGAGAGTGACAGATTGAGAGTGACAGATTGAGAGAGACAGAGTGAGAGTGACAGAGTGAGAGTGACAGAGTGAGAGAGACAGAGTGAGAGAGACAGAGTGAGAGAGACAGAGTGAGAGAGACAGAGTGAGAGTGACAGAGTGAGAGTGACAGAGTGAGAGTGAGACAGAGTGAGAGAGAGACAGAGTGAGAGAGAGAGAGAGTGAGAGAGACAGAGTGAGAGCGACAGAGAGAGACAAACAGAGTGAGAGTGACAGAGTGAGAGTGACAGAGTGAGAGTGACAGAGTGAGAGTGACAGAGTGAGAGTGACAGAGTGAGAGAGACAGAGTGAGAGAGACAGAGTGAGAGAGACAGATTGAGAGTGACAGAGTGAGAGAGGCAGAGTGAGAGTGACAGTGTGAGAGTGACAGAGTGAGAGTGACAGAGTGAGAGTGACAGAGTGAGAGTGACAGATTGAGAGTGACAGATTGAGAGAGACAGAGTGAGAGTGACAGAGTGAGAGTGACAGAGTGAGAGTGACAGAGTGAGAGTGACAGAGTGAGAGAGACAGAGTGAGAGTGACAGAGTGAGAGTGACAGATTGAGAGAGACAGAGAGAGAGACAGACAGACAGAGAGAGACAGACAGAGTGAGAGTGACAGAGTGAGAGTGACAGAATGAGAGTGACAGAGTGAGAGAGACAGAGTGAGAGAGACAGAGTGAGAGTGACAGAGTGAGAGAGTGCCAGAGTGAGAGTGCCAGAGTGAGAGTGACAGAGTGAGAGAGACAGAGTGAGAGCGACAGAGAGAGACAGACAGAGTGAGAGTGACAGAGTGAGAGTGACAGAGTGAGAGTGACAGAGTGAGAGTGACAGAGTGAGAGAGACAGAGTGAGAGCGACAGAGAGAGAGAGACAGAGTGAGAGCGACAAAGAGAGACGGACAGAGTGAGAGTGACAGAGTGAGAGTGACAGAGTGAGAGTGACAGAGTGAGAGAGACAGAGTGAGAGAGACAGAGTGAGAGAGACAGAGTGAGAGTGACAGAGTGAGAGTGACAGATTGAGAGTGACAGATTGAGAGTGACAGATTGAGAGAGACAGAGTGAGAGAGACAGAGTGAGAGTGACAGAGTGAGAGTGACAGAGTGAGAGAGGCAGAGTGAGAGTGACAGATTGAGAGTGACAGATTGAGAGAGACAGAGTGAGAGAGACAGAGTGAGAGTGACAGAGTGAGAGTGACAGAGTGAGAGAGGCAGAGTGAGAGTGACAGAGTGAGAGTGCCAGAGTGAGAGAGGCAGAGTGAGAGTGACAGATTGAGAGTGACAGATTGAGAGTGACAGAGTGAGAGTGACAGATTGAGAGTGCCAGAGTGAGAGTGACAGAGTGAGAGTGACAGAGTGAGAGTGACAGAATGAGAGTGCCAGAGTGAGAGAGACAGAGTGAGTGACAGATTGAGAGTGACAGAATGAGAGTGCCAGAGTGAGAGAGACAGAGTTAGTGACAGAGTGAGAGTGACAGAGTGAGAGTGACAGAGTGAGAGAGACAGAGTGAGAGAGACAGAGTGAGAGAGACAGAGTGAGAGAGACAGATTGAGAGTGAGAGTGACAGAGTGAGAGTGACAGAGTGAGAGAGACAGAGTGAGAGAGACAGAGTGAGAGAGACAGAGTGAGAGAGACAGAGTGAGAGTGACAGAGTGAGAGTGACAGATTGAGAGTGACAGAGTGAGAGTGACATAGTGAGAGTGACAGAGTGAGAGAGACAGAGTGAGAGAGACAGAGTGAGAGAGACAGTGTGAGAGTGACAGTGTGAGAGTGAGAGAGACAGAGTGAGAGAGACAGTGTGAGAGTGACAGTGTGAGAGTGAGAGAGACAAAGTGAGAGTGACAGATTGAGAGTGAGTGAGGGAAGATTCCCCTCTCATTGGGAACTAGGACAGTGTCCAATTTGCTCGAGAGTTACTGGCCTGCTGATGAAACTGCATTCTGAGAAATTATAATTGGAGATTTCAAAATGATGAATCACACAATTCTGCGACTGAATCAGTAAATGTGAAAACTGGCCTGCAGTAAGGAATAAAAGAAAAGGCTACAACCCAACAAAAGGAAGGCACATCAAAACCAAGAGAGAAATAAATAAATCATAATCGCAAAGAGAAAACGAGAAAGGTTTAAAAAAAGAAAAACACTTTAGACAGGAGATGCAATGTATAATTTATTCCATATCTTTCCCTCCACTTCGCTACCCTCCCTCCTTTATACCCCGCTGCTTTTACCAAACTCTCAATCACCAACTTTAATCTTTTTATGTTGCTTGGTGTCAAAATGTTTTTGATGACTCCTGTGAAGTATCTTAATCCATTTCACTATCCGAATAGGGCTGTATATAAATTGAAGCTGTTATTTATATGGATTTTTTAAATGCAGCCATTAATCTGGTTAGAGCACACAGATGAACTTTGTTTTTTGTCTACGCGGCTGGGAGGCAAATATATCCCAAAATGCCAATGTTTATGAAGTGCTTCATTCCCCGGCAGTTACACCTCCCACCTCGTTAAACACAACAAAAAGCCTCAGAAATGCGTTCCTCTGACTCTCATATCTTAGCACCAATGGGAACACCTATTCAGAAACTCAACAGTGGAATTGTGTCCACAATCCTGCCCTGATTATAGCCAGAGAAAGGGAGAAATATCAGGCACTCAGCTCATCATCATCTCACATTCTCCCTCCGCTGTCCCCTTCCCTCCCTCCACAAGCTGCACCAACCCCACATCAGTCTCTGCTGCTCCCTCTCCACCCATCACAAGCCATTGCCAGTGGGAGGGGGTGATACTGGGACAAACGCTCGGCCTGTTTTCCACTCAGCCTGATCTGAAATCAGTGGAAATAAAACCAGACAAACGTGCGGTCAGTTTAGTTTTGCTCATTTTAGGCAGCAGCCAAATTTCACCCTCCTCTAACCCCCATGTTCTTGGCCAATTTTTTCCTATCCACCCTTGTTTCAGCTGAGGCCTTCGGAGAGGCTCCATTGAAATCTCTGAGCTGTAAGACCACCTGTCAGCCACTGACAAGCCCCTACCCGTTGCTGGGGTCATGTTGGAAACCAACGATGAAGATCTTGTATCCTGATCTGTGTAACTTGGGTTGAAATCATGGCAGCACCTGAACACAGACAGACATCCCACCAGAACACAGACATCCCACCAGAACACAGACATCCCACCAGAACACAGACATCCCACCAGAACACAGACATCCTACCAGAACACAGACATCCCACCAGAACACAGACATCCTACCAGAACACAGACAGATATTCCACCAGAACACAGACATCCTACCAGAACGCAGACAGACATCCCACCAGAACACAGACAGACATCCCACCAGAACACAGACAGACATCCCACCAGAACACAGACATCCTACCAGAACACAGACAGATATTCCACCAGAACACAGACATCCTACCAGAACACAGACAGACATCCCACCAGAACACAGACATCCTACCAGAACACAGACAGATATTCCACCAGAACACAGACATCCTACCAGAACACAGACAGACATTCCACCTGAACACAGACAGACATCCCACCAGAACACAGACATCCTACCAGAACACAGACAGATATTCCACCAGAACACAGATATCCTACCAGAACACAGACAGATATTCCACCAGAACACAGATTTCCTACCAGAACACAGACAGACATTCCACCTGAACACAGACAGATATTCCACCAGAACACAGATATCCTACCAGAACACAGACAGACATTCCACCAGAACACAGACATCCTACCAGAACACAGACAGATATTCCACCAGAACACAGACATCCTACCAGAACACATACAGACATTCCACCAGAACACAGACAGATATTCCATCAGAACACAGACATCCTACCAGAACACAGACAGATATTCCACCAGGACACAGATAGTATCCCGCAGATATTCCACAGGTAGACATCCAACCTGAGCTGCAGGGGGAGTAATAGGATAATCTCACTTTTGAGAGCAGTGATTTCTTGCCCATGGTAAATTTATTTGAGCATGTAGTAAAGCTTTATACAGGTACAGATTCCACATTTTTCCAAATAGTGAATTATTGGGACTGCAGAGAGGAATGTCAACTAATTCAAATGATTGAAATTTTCCAGATATGAAGAATATTTTTTTGTAAACTAAAATAATACTCGATGCTTTTTAAAAATTCTTTCCTGGGATTTGGGTGTCCCTTTAAGGCCACAGCGTTTGCTGCCCGCCCCTAATTGCCTTTGAGAAGGTGGTGACAAGTCATCTTCATGAACCGTTGCATTTCATTTGGTACCTGAGTGGCCTGTTAGACAGTTTCAAAGGGCAGTTAAGAATCAGACACCTTGCTGTGCGCCTGGAGTCACATATGGCCAGACCAGGTCAGGATAGCTGATTTCTTTCCCGAAAGGATGTTAGGGAACCAAATGGGTTTTTACAACATTGGATTCATGGCACCATTAGTGAGATTATTTTTATATTCCAAATGTATTTATTAATTGAATGTGAATTTCACAAACTGCAGTGGTGGGATTTGAACCCGTGTCCCAGAGAATTAACCTGGACCTCTGGATTACGACTTCACAAACATTACTATAATACCATCTCTCCTGGTGACGCTGTCCTCTTAGACACAAGAACTTTTTTTTTAAACAGCAAAATGAGTTAACTTAACATTCAATTTAATGTATAAAAGCAGAATGATTGTTCTCAGTCTGGAACTTTGATAGTGGCGACTATAACAGTTTTGCATGACAGAGAATGAGGCGTTCCATTTTGCTCTTTTGATGAACATGAACAGATGGAAGTTGGAAAGGGGCCAATTATTCTAGAGTCGTTCCTACTGAGACGAAAATGATTTTTTAAAGTCACTTGGTGCAATTATAGAATTTACAATGCCGAAGGAGGCCATTTGGCCCATCGAGTCTGGACGGGCTCCTGGAAAGAGCACCCTACCCAAGATTAACACCTCCACCCAATCCCCATAACCCAGTAACCCCACCCAACACTAAGGGCAATTTTGGACACTAAGGGCAATTACTCATGGCCAATCCACCTAACCTGCACATCTTTGGACTGTGGGAGGAAACCGGAGCACCCAGAGAAAACCCACGCACACACGGGGAGGATGTGCAGACTCCACACAGACAGTGACCCAAGCCAGAATCGAACTGGGGACTCTGGAGCTGTGAAGCGATTGTGCTATCCACAATGCTACCGTGCTGCTCCCCACAATGCTACCGTGCTGCTTTTACACTGAGTAAATATTTCTGGTGCATGATGACATTACTCCACAATTTTATCTGTGCTTAATTTGTAGGCATTGCATATTTTGAACTTAAACTAGTTCAGTTAATGTTTTCTCCCCAGTTAACATAAATTTCTGATTATGTCAGATGATTGCCGATCATGCCAATTTCAAGGATGATGTATTTGGGTAGATTTAGTGAATTTGAGCTCCAGACGAGGCTGAGAGCTGCCCTAGCAGAAAACAGGATCTAAAGTGAACGTCAGAAATGGACAAGAGATTCTTCAGGACCCACTGACACAAATGGCCAGTGTTAGTTCCAGGAGGCCACCTTGTAGAACCTGCCCATTACTGTCGAAGCAAATACAATGTTAGATCAGGTGCCCTAACATGTGAACTGATTGAAAAACTAACCACTTGACTGAAAAAGATTCTTACTTTGAACAGCTGAACCAAAATGAATGATATTTAATTTTGCCTTGGATATTTTGCACACTTAAGCACGACATACGTTGTTTTGCCCGGTTTGCGTGTTACGTTAAAGCTGTTAATGAACTGCGTGCGTTTACCGTGCCTCAACATTTCCTCCTCCTGCCCCATTCCTCACTCAGTTATATCCAGACATGCTTCTCCTGCGGGGGAGTGTAAATGAAGCATTGGGCGCAGCACTCCCTCTGAGACATTGTCAGTAGGAAGCACGCTTTTAATAAGGCTAAAACAAACAAAAGTGTCAGCTTGTCCCAGCAGAGGAATATTCTCACTACACTCTCACCAAGCAAGAACAGACAGATCACGTCACATGTATTAGCTATAACAGCACTGATTGTCAGCTTCCAGAAACTGTTGAGTCAGTGACCAGAAAAGCAAACATTACTGTTTGATATCAAGCTCTTCATTAGGCAGTTTACACAAAAGGATGATTAATTGGAGAGCTACAACATCAGCCTCGGGAAATTACTGCAGCAGGCATTGCAACTTCACTTCTAAATTTCAGTCAAAGATAAGACATTTTTTCTGGAAACTATTAGTCATAGAATTTCATAGAATTTACAGTGCAGAAGGAGGCCATTCGGCCCATCGAGTCTGCACCGGCTCTTGGAAAGAGCACCCTACCCAAGGTCAACACCTCCACCCTATTCCCATAACCCAGTAACCCCACCCAACACTAAGGGCAATTTTGGACACTGATGGCAATTTAGCCTGGCCAATCCACCCAACCTGCACATCTTTGGACTGTGGGAGGAAACCGGAGCACCCGGAGGAAACCCACGCACACACGGGAAGGATGTGCAGACTCCACACAGACAGTGACCCAAGCCGGAATCGAACCTGGGACCCTGGAGCTGTGAAGCCATTGTGCTATCCACAATGCTACCGTGCTGCCCATCGGCAGCAATGTATCAAAGGATTCAGCTGAAATCGATCAAAATCTGAAAACGTTCTTAATATCATCTGAATCGTAATGTGTCTTAAATCCTTCCTATATACTCGAATCTCTGATATTCTTTACAGATTATTTTACGATGTTGGAAATTTATAAAGCTGCTCAGGTTTTATTATTTGCCTGTAGTAGCTATCATGTTGAAATTCGATGGATGGAATCTGGCATAATTGAACTCTACACCAAGGTGATTGTAAAAACTGAGAAACAACAATTTTTGTGGCTATATAACGGGCTGGATTCCGCATTGTTCTATGTCGGCATCGGGATGCTGGTACGATCCATCCCTGATTGCAGGCGTGAATTGGTGCAAACATTTACTAGCAGGACCCAGGTGCCAAGGCTGTTGAGTGGGATGTAGGTTTGAAGGGGGGGAGGGGGGTTGATAGCTGGTGACCTGTATGTGCAAGGCTCCTAGCCAAAGAGGACAATGACTGTGTTGGGGGTTTGTGTAGGGTGGGTTGTAAGGGAAATGCAGGCCGTTGGGGTGTCATTGGCCTCGAGCGGATTAGGGGAAGATGTGAGAAGTGAGTGGGGGGAGCGCGGGGGTGATGCTGGAGGCATAGAGGTGGTTACCCAGCCAAACTGATTGAAGGGAATTGTTCATAGTCCCCTTGCAGCATTGCGTGTCAGTGCTCTTGGTGAGGCTGGTAGCACTCACAGCCTCTGCCATCTCATCCCAGGCTTCACTCAGGATCGCGGGCTTGCTTCTCTGCCCCACCCTGGGGAGGGGGGGTGACCATCCCTCCTCAACGGCAACTGGCATTCAGTTGATCTCGGACTCCCGGAACATTGGAGCAGCCATCATCTGGGCTGGAGTGAGCCTGGAGTGAGTGTCTGTGCTGAGTGACCGTCTGTGCTGAGTGACCGTCTGTGCTGAGTGTCTGTGCTGAGTGACCGTCTGTGCTGAGTGACGTCTGTGCTGAGTGACCGTCTGTGCTGAGTGTCTGTGCTGAGTGAGTGTCTGTGCTGAGTGTCTGTGCTGAGTGACCGTCTGTGCCGAGTGACCGTCTGTGCTGAGTGTCTGTGCTGAGTGACCGTCTGTGCTGAGTGACCGTCTGTGCTGAGTGTCTGTGCTGAGTGACTGTCTGTGCTGAGTGACCGTCTGTGCTGAGTGTCTGTGCTGAGTGACCGTCTGTGCTGAGTGTCTGTGCTGAGTGTCTGTGCTGAGTGTCTGTGCTGAGTGTCTGTGCTGAGTGTCTGTGCTGAGTGACCGTCTGTGCTGAGTGACCGTCTGTGCAGAGTGACCGTCTGTGCTGAGTGTCTGTGCTGAGTGACCATCTGTGCCGAGTGACCGTCTGTGCTGAGTGTCTGTGCTGAGTGACCATCTGTGCCGAGTGACCGTCTGTGCTGAGTGTCTGTGCTGAGTGACCGTCTGTGCTGAGTGTCTGTGCTGAGTGACCATCTGTGCCGAGTGACCGTCTGTGCTGAGTGTCTGTGCTGAGTGACCGTCTGTGCAGAGTGACCGTCTGTGCTGAGTGACGTCTGTGCTGAGTGACCGTCTGTACTGAGTGTCTGTGCTGAGTGTCTGTGCTGAGTGACCGTCTGTGCTGAGTGTCTGGGCTGAGTGTCTGTGCTGAGTGACCGTCTGTGCTGAGTGTCTGTGCTGAGTGTCTGTGCTGAGTGACCGTCTGTGCTGAGTGTCTGTGCTGAGTGTCTGTGCTGAGTGACCGTCTGGGCTGACTGACTGTCTGTGCTGAGCGATGCTCTGGAAGCTGCTCGGGTTGGTCAGGTTCTGATTGTGAATTCCGATCACAGCAAATCAGACACCTACCTGCCCCGGAATGGACGGGCTGAGTGTTGGCCCAGTCACAAGACGGGGATTGCTCCTCGCCTCTGCTCCTAGTGACAGCGCAGTTACTGCGATTCTACACCGGCAGCAGCACCGAGTCTCTAGAACGGAGAATCCAGGATAATATCTTTGATCGAGGAAAGTATTCACAGAAGCATCGTCCAACAAAATTCAACACTGAGCTAATAAGGAGAGTTTTTTCCTCGAGGGTAGGTGACCAAATGTTTTGTTAAAGGGGTAGGTTTTAAGGACAATCGTACAGGAGGAGAGGCAGATTGAGGGATGGAGAGGTTTCGGGACTAATTACAGAACCTGGAGGTCAGGCAGCTGAAGGCATCACCAATGGTGGGTGGAGATGAGTAAGAGGAGGTCCAAGATCTCGGAGCGTGGTAGAGCTGGAGCAGATGACAGAGATAAGGAAGGGTAGGTCCATGGAGGGATTTTAAAACCAAAGTATTCCTGGACTGGAAGCCATTGTTGGTCAGTGAGCACAGAGATGCTCTGGGAATGGGACTTGATGTGAATTAGGATTGGAGCAGCAGATCTTTGGGTGAAACTAAGTGAAGGAACAAGGCACTCATCCGATCAACTTTGAAAAGAATAGGAAAGAAAGAGGAGATCGAGGAATCATTACTGTAACCGTGGTGCAATGTTCAAAACCTATGAATTCTGTGATTCCATAGACAATGTATCACGGGAATATGTCCCAAAGAAACAGTCATTCCGATTGTGACAACTTTGTGCTCCCTAATTCACAGATGGAGAGCTGTATTCCGGTACTGCAGCAGATTTCATGGGCAGAGATTTTGCAATCTTCCGCACTTTGGGGCAGCATCACCCGATAAGGACAGAGCAACATGACTCCAGGTGGCTGAATGGTGAGAAGATGGGAAATTACTCGCACACGTTAACTTCCTTGCCTCGGTTTCCTCCAACCCTACCACCCTCCCAGATCTGGGAACTCCTCCAATTCTGGCTTTTTAGACATCTCTTTCGATAATATTTCAAAACATGAATCCTCTGCGTACCCTGGGAATTTTAACTTTAATTTATATTCAGTTTTCTGAAAACTTTTCAGGTTTTTCTTGTTCTTTGTTTTCTCAAAATATGTTGTTGTCCGCAAGGTGAATGTTGTCCCTTCACAGCTGTTCAGTGATTGGTTGAAAATCAAAATTAAAAACTCTGATACCAAAAAGAACCTTTCTGGTTGGTTCGCATTTTGCTGCTTCATAATGTACTGACCTGAACTAGCAGAGGGAGGGAGCGCTCCAGTTTGTTATCCCAATGGGTCTTTAACCTTTTATTCTTCTAGCTGTCAGCCTCCCTAATGGATTCTCCCCATCAGGCTCTGTGTTCCCAGTAGAGGATCGATGGAAATCCAGCTCAGGTGCTGCATCCTGCGTACTGTCTGCAGTTACTGTGCTACATCAGGACAATATCCAAGTGAATTCCCGATCTGGGTGCCTTTGGACCTTTACCGTTCAATATATCAGAGTTGATCTGATCCTCTCCCCATCCAACACCGGGATCATCCATATTTTCTAGCAGATATCATCGCATAAAAATCATAGAATCCCTACAGTGTAGAAGGAGGCCATTTGGCCCATTGAATTTGTACTGAAACCTCTGAAAGAGCAGCCAATCGAGGCCCACTCCCGGGCCCTGTCCCCGTAAATCTGTGCATTGATCATGGCCAATCCACCAAACCTGCACATCTTTGGCTATGGGAGGAAACCGGATCACCCGGAGGAAACTCACGCAGACACGGGGAAAACTGCAGACTCCGCACAGACAGTGACCCAAGCCGGGAATCGAACCTGGGACCCTGGAGCTGTGAGGCAGCAGTGCTAACCGCTATGCCACCATCATCAGAGTTTAAAATCGTAGCTTAATTTCTTTCCCTTTCCCAAACATGATAGTTTGTTTCTCATGTCACTCACACAGCTGTGCTATTATGAGGCAAATTTAAACTCTATTGTTAGGAATTAGGTGTTACAATTCCACACGCAGAAGCCGCGATTCTCTGATCCAGTGCCAGAGTGCCGGCGCCGGCGCCAAAACGCGAGTACTTTACCCCGGCGCTGGCGAAGGTTCCGAGACCCGATTCTCGGGTCCTGGGTGGGCCAGCACGGTGTTGGAGCAGCCAATGCCACTCCAGCTGCTGGTCCCAGCGTCGACATATCCACCATCACAGTTTCCGAAGTCAGATCGGCCTTCCTGAAACTGAACCCACGGAACGCGATGGGCCCGGACGGGATCCCTGGTCGTGCACTCAGAGCCTGCGCATACCAGCTGGCAGAGGTATTCACAGACATCTGTAACCTATCCCTACTCCACTCCGAGGTCCCCACCTGCTTCAAGAAAACCACCATCATACCGGTACCAAAGAAGAACCAGGCAACATGCCTCAATGACTACCGCCCGGTGGCCCTGACGTCAGTTGTAATGAAGTGCTTCGAGAGGCTGATCATGAAGTGCATCACCTCCATACTCCCGGAACGCCTTGACCCACTTCAATTCGCATACCGTCGCAACCGGTCCACATCAGACGCCATTTCCCTGGCCCTACACTCATCCCTAGAACATCTCGAAAACAAGGACTCCTACATCAGACTCCTATTTATTGACTACAGCTCCGCCTTCAACACCATAATCCCAGCCAAGCTCATATCAAAGCTCCAAAACCTAGGACTTGGCTCTCCACTCTGCAACTGGATCCTTGACTTTCTGACCAACAGACCACAGTCAGTAAGAATGAACACCAACACCTCCTCCACAATAGTCCTCAATACCGGTGCCCCACAAGGCTGCGTATTTAGCCCCCTACTCTACTCCCTGTACACACACGACTGCGTGGCAAAACTTGGTTCCAACTCCATCTACAAGTTTGCTGACGATACGACCATAGTGGGCCGGATCTCGAATAACGATGAGTCCGAATACAGGAGGGAGATAGAGAACCTAGTGGAGTGGTGTAACGACAACAATCTCTCCCTCAATGCCAGCAAAACTAAAGAGCTGGTCATCGACTTCAGGAAGCAAAGTACTGTACACACCCCTGTCAGCATCAACGGGGCCGAGGTGGAGATGGTTAGCAGTTTCAAATTCCTAGGGGTGCACATCACCAAAAATCTATCCTGGTTCACTCACGTCGACGCTATCACCAAGAAAGCACAACAGCGCCTATACTTCCTCAGGAAACTAAGGAAATTCGGCATGTCCACATTAACCCTTACCAACTTTTACAGATGCACTATAGAAAGCATCCTATCTGGCTGCATCACAGCCTGGTATGGCAACTGCTTGGCCCAGGACCGCAAGGAACTTCAGAGAGTCGTGAACACAGCCCAGTCCATCACACGAACCTGCCTCCCATCCATTGATTCCATCTACACCTCCCGCTGCCGGGGGAAAGTGGGCAGCATAATCAAGGATCCCTCCCACCCGGCTTACTCACTTTTCCAACTTCTTCCATTGGGCAGGAGATTCAGAAGTCTGAGAACACGCACGAACAGACTCAAAAACAGCTTCTTCCCCACTGTCACCAGACTCCTAAATGACCCTCTTATTGACTGACCTCATTAACACAACACCCTGTATGCTTCATCCGATGCCAATGCTTATGTAGTTATTTTGTATATCTTGTGTTGCCCTATTATGTATTCGCATGTATTTTCTTGTATCTTCTTGAATTTTGTTTAATTCCCTTTTCTAATGATCTGTTGAGCTGCTTGCAGAAAAATACTTTTCACTGTACCTCGGTACACGTGACAATAAACAAATCCAATCCAGGGCGCCGCGGGATCCGTGCCAACTAGCGCATGCGGACTGGCCATCATCCACGCGCCTGCCCCGACGCCAAATGGCGCAGGGATCCAGGAAGAAAAGAGGTCCACAGCCAGAGAGACGGCCTGCCGATCGGTGGGCCCCGATTGTGGGCCAGGCCACTACGGAGGGTGCCCCCAGACCCTTCAATCCCGATGTCCCGCCGGCCCAGAGCATGTTAGAACGGCGTTGGGAGGACTCGGATTTTTTTCGGATGGGCGCTCGGCCCATTCGGGCCGGAGAATTGCGGCGCCGCAGGAGGATCTCCGCTACGGCCGTTTGCGGCGATTCTCCATGCGGCCTGACACTATTCGCGCGCGGATTTTTTCACAGGTGTGGGAGAATCGCGTCCCGCCATCGGGGCGGTGTGGCACGATTCACAAACGCCACGACGATTCTCCCACCCGGCGGGGGGGGTCGGTAAATCCCACCCAAATTTCAATCCCTAAATGCTTTACCATTTTAAAGATATCATTTAATCTATACTAAAATAACACTTGCATTCATTTTTATTCTGACTATGAACTGTTATCTAATGCTGACAAGTTATCACAAAGGTCTCCTTTGTGAAGTATTCTTTGTGGTTCTCCCATTGTCTCACACGGATTCCTGACCAAGCACACAAAGAGAACCTGTTCTAAGATCAACACATTTAAAGCTGACAGGATGTAAAGGGAGGCCTAGGGTTACTTGCCCAATTCCAGTTTCAGCTTTACAGAACGGGCAAGATTAGAGACTTGCAGTGTGTCAAATTATGGGTTCAGATCAAACGTATTACTTGATGCTGTAACCCGCTGCAGCAAATTGCTTCACTACCAGCATTCCACCCGTTTAGCGACTATTTAAAAAGGCTGAGTGCGGTACGCCTGCTGAAAATCCTTTGTTGCAGCAATACAAAATGAATAAAACAAACTCTTTCTTTTTGAAACAGGTCTCTTATTCTTATTCAGAATGTTCCCCGTTTATTTGCCCGGAAGTCTGTTTCTATTGGTCTGTTCAATAAATGTTAGTTCTGTCAGAAACTGTTTTGCCATCAGTGTTGTGATGTGAAACATTGGGAATGTGTACAGCTGTGAGTTTGGAGATTCAGGCTGCAGAATCAACCCTGACCGTGGGCCACAATTTTCACTGAGCTGCAATTCTCCACACCTTCAAGAAAGTGGCAACAAAGCCGTGAGCCTGGAAACACTGCCCCCGAACACAACACCCATAATTTGGGGCCGAGTTGGAGTTTGCAGATCTATTGTTCATGTAAAAGAGACGCTGCCTTCAAGCCGATCCAGTTCGGTTTCCATCATCTCAGTCCCAGTACATCACTGCAGGAGTTCCTGAGGGTAGTGTCCGAGGCCCAAACATCTTCAGCTGCTCCATCAATGAACTTCCTTCCATCATAAGGTCAGAAGTAGGGTTGTTCATGGATGACTGCACAATGTTCAGTAACATTGCAACTCCTCAGATAATGAAGGAGTCCATGTCCAAACGCAGCAAGACCTGGACAATATCCAGGCTTGGGCTGACAAGTGACAAGTAACATTTGTGCCATTCAAGTGCCAGGTAACTATCGCCGCTTGACGTTCGTTGGCATCACCATTACTGAATCCCCCACTATCACCATCCTGGGAGTTACCATTGGTCAGGGCAGGTTAAAGACTTGGAATCCTGCGGTGGGTAACTCACCTCCTGACACCCCCCCCCCCCCCCCCCCCCCCCCCAAAGCCTGTCCACTGTCTACAAGGCACAAGTCAGGAGTGTGATGGAATATTCTCCACTAGCCTGGGCAATAGATTCTGCTCCAGCCAACATGCCCACATCCTGTAAATGAATTTTTTCGAAAGTGTTCATTCATGGATTTCAAAACCATGACGTGTGGGGTTTAGACATTTGAGAAAAATATACAAATCTGCCAGGGTTATTTAGAGAGGCAGGGTAATCTTTTGGAAAGAGTGAAGTACGCCTTTGGGAGTGGTCAGTTGCCCGTTAGTATTGTTAAGCGTTGACAGGAATGTGCCTAAAAAGTGGATAAACTCAGTGGAACTGTCTAAGCTGTCAAGGCATTTAAATCCACAAAGTCTTTAAATTTTCTTCTGTACGGGGAGAATATAGTTGGAAGAAAAGTGCTTACAATTTCACTAGCTGTCTGTTGGCAGAAACCTGAGGGTTATCATTATAGTGCTGCATGACTGATTCTGCAACCTATTATTATCACAGTAGGGGACCTGTATCTTCACAGTTTTGATTCACAGTTCCAAGTCTTTGATGTTTATCTCCCTAAGAGATTAAGTGCTTGAAGGAATTTAAATGTATTGACTTGTTTTTGTCAGTGAGTCTTTTTTTTTGTAAATCCAGAGACACTTTGGCCCAGATTTCTGCTTCCAGATCGAATTACCATCAATGGCAGAATTCCAAAGTCTGTGAACTCGACCTTGAAAAATGGTGGCCTGCAGATCTTATTTTTGTGTGGGGGCGGGGGGGGGGGGGGGGGGGGGGGGGTACAGGCTGGAGTGGGAGTCAGGCAGACCTGCCATCCCAAAACAGGTGCATAGGCATTTTTCACAAAACGGTCTGCCTCTGCTATGGCACTATGTTGAAAGAAATAATATAAAAATGATAACACAAAAAATATATTTCCAGCTCTTACCCCTCACCTCACTCATTCTCCACATACTCCCTATGCCTCATCCATACCAACCTATGCACAATTAGGTCCTTCTACCCTCTCCTATGGTTCCTCATACCGCCATGTCAACTCATGCCCCTCGGCCCACCTCCCATGCCCCTCATACCCCCTATTCCCAGCATATTAGGGGCTGGTTTAGCTCACTGGGCTAAATCGCTGGCTTTTAAAGCAGACCAAGCAGGCCAGCAGCACGGTTTGATTCCCGTACCAGCCTCCCCGGACAGGCGCCGGAATGTGGCGACTAGGGGCTTTTCACAGTAACTTAATTGAAGCCTACTCGTGACAATAAGCAATTTTCATTTCATTTCATTTTCATATCTCCACGGGTCTTTATGGCTCCTATATCAATTCATGCCAACTTTTTTTTTCATAGAATTTACAGTGCAGAAGGAGGCCATTTGGCCCATCGAGTCTGCACCGGCTCTTGAAAAGAGCACCCTACCCAAGGTCAACACCTCCACCCTACCCCCATAACCCAGTAACCCCACCCAACACTAAGGGCAATTTTGGATACTAAGGGCAATTTAGCATGGCCAATCCTCCTAACCTGCACATCTTTGGACTGTGGGAGGAAACCGGAGCACCCGGAGGAAACCCACGCACACACGGGGAGGATGTGCAGACTCCACACAGACAGTGACCCAAGCCAGAATCGAACCTGGGACCCTGGAGCTGTGAAGCAATTGTGCTAACCACCATGCTACCGTGCTGACCTAACTTATATCAACCCATGCTATCAACCCACCACCCATTGCTCTTACCCCCTCCTGTCAACTCACCTTTGACATCTCTTTGACAGCTTGACAGCTGAACAGTTCTTTGGCAGCAGGACAGTTTGACAATTCTTGGACAGCTGGACATTGTTGACATGACAGCTCGATAGTTCCAATGAGTTTGTGCAGAAAAAATGGGAATCCAGTTCAATTGTAACAATTCCCTGGGTGCCTTACCTCCCCAAAAAGTGTCCTTGGATCATATTCAACGGGGTACCTTACCTATCCAAAGGTGTATCCTGGCTTTCCAAAATAGATCGACCATGTTCAGACATCCTCTCACCTGTTCTAATCTGCACACTTTGGGTTTCATACTCCTGGTCTACTCTAGTGCAAGCAGCTGGTGATATTACGCTGCCTCTGTAAACTATGCATGTCTGAGCCCTGGCCCGACTCCACCCCCCGCCCTGTGAAAATGGAACATGCCATTTTGTGGTCAGACTTCGAATTTTCAGTCACTTCTTGGATTTTTACTGTGAAGGAAAGCCTCTTCATAGTGACAAAAATATGGGTCTTAGAATTTTATTTTATTTCCCCTTCCCATGACTCCTAGGGTCTGCCCACGGTGGATACGGGGTGTGTTGGCAAGGAGGGTATAAAGGAAGAAGTTGATATGAAAGTTATGAGGGGCCATTGAGGTTGGGGAGAGGGGTAAAGGTTAGGTTGCTAGGGAGGCAATGAGTGGTTTGTGATTGGTTGGGAGGAACGAGGTGGCATGAGCATTTTTTGATTCATTTACGGTATATGGGCATCGCTGGCTTGGCCAGCATGTATTTCCCATCGCTAGTTGTCCTTCAGGAGCTGGTGGTGAGCTGCCTTCTTGATCCACTACAGTCCCTGAGGTACACCCACGTGGCATGGATGAGGCTTCAGCAGTGTGAGGAGGGGTGAGGGGCTGTGAGTGGTGAGGGATTTTTTAGCTGGGACAAAGTTGCAGAGCATTGAGGTGAGCATTTGCACCAGCCTGCCTCCACACCTGTAGCTCCTGTGGCTGCCTCTACCTTATTCCCGGGGCAATGGCCCCAACTCCTATTCACACCCAACCCTGTCCTGAAACAAAACTCTGAACATCTGGGCACTTCCTCCACAGTCAGGTTTGCTGAGGTGGGTATTTCCCGAGTGATGCGCTATCAATTGCACTTAAAGACTCAAATCTGTACAAGAGAGGCTTTATTACAGTGAGATGTTTATCCTCCGACTGCAGCTGGTAGAATGGCAGCTCAGGAGATCTCATACATATTTATACGGCTCCCTGTGGGCGGAGCTAGCCGGCAGGGGCTACCAGCGAACCTGTAATACAGGTACTGCTGTACATCCCCTAATACAGGCACACACACAATTACACAGTGATGGATCACCACATTCACCCCCTGTTAAGTCCGGCGGGGGTGACGTGGAACTATATACGTAATCTGTGAATTATTTACAGAGGGGAGTGGAAAAAAATTTAAGTGTCCATCTTGCAACCCGGTGCCCGTCGGAGGTTGAGTCTGACCGGTGGTCTGACGGTTCGTTGAGAGCGACGCAGCAGTGGTGGCGACGTTTGTACAGGCGGTGTCGGTGTCGATGGCATCGGTGCTGACGGTGTTGGTGCTGGCCAGTGGCTGGATGACTCCGGGAGCGTGCCGAAATCTTCCTCATCCTCTAGTGTGGGCAGGGGAACGAGGGATGGACCTGGTGGGGCTAATGCTGGGAGCGCTGGGGGAGGGGAGAGTGGCGCGTGGGTGGGGAGGTGTGTGGGAGTGGGATCAGCACTCGAGGGAGCCAGGTCCCTGAGTGAGACTGTATCCTGGCGGCCGTCAGGGAACTCCACGTCGGCATACTGGGGGTTTGCATGGAGCAGGCGTACCCTGTCCACCAGAGGGTCCGCCTTGTGGAGTCGGACATGCCTACGCAGTAGGACCGGCCCTGGAGCTGCGAGCCAAGACGGGAGAGACACCCCGGATGTAGACTTCCTAGGGAAGATAAAAACACGTTCATGTGGTGTGTTATTTGTGGCAGTGCACAATAGGGACCGGATGGAGTGCAATGCATCCGGAAGGACCTGTTGACAGCGAGCGGCTGGGAGGTTCCTGGACCGTAGGGCCAGCTGGACGGCCCTCCAAACCGTCCCGTTCTCCCTCTCTACCTGCCCGTTTCCCCGGGGGTTGTAGCTGGTCGTCCTGCTGGAGGCGATACCCCTGCTGAGCAGGAACTGACGCAGCTCATCACTCATGAATGAGGATCCCCTGTCACTGTGGATATAGTCGGGGAAACCGAACAGAGCGAATATGGAATCGAGGGCCTTGATGCCGGTGGCAGACGTCATATCTGGGCATGGGATGGCGAAGGGGAACCTAGAGAATTAATCGACCACACTAAGGATATACGTGTTGCGGTCGGTGGAGGAGAGGGGCCCTTTGAAATCCACGCTGAGGCGTTCAAAGGGGGCGGGACACTGTCACCAGGTGCGCGCGGTCTGGCCGGTAGAAGTGCGGCTTGCACTCCACACAGACCTGGCAGTCTCTGGTGACTGTCCGTACTTCCTCGACGGAGGAGGGCGGATTGCGGGCTTTGACTAGGTGGTACAACCGAGTGACCCCCGGATGGCAAAGGCTGTCGTGCAGGGCACGGAGCTGGTCCACTTGTGCGCTGGCACATGTACCTCGGGAGAGGGTGTCTGGGGGCTCGTTGAGCTTGCCGGGGCGATACAAGATCTCGTAATTATAGGTGGAGAGCTCGATTCTCCACCGCAAGATTTTATCGTTTTTGATCTTGCCCCGCTGCATGTTGTTAAACATGAAGGCTACCGACCATTGGTCAGTGAGGAGAGTGAATCTCCTGCCGGCCAGGTAATGCCTCCAGTGACGCACCGCTTCAACGATTGCCTGGGCCTCCTTTTCAACAGACGAATGTTGAATTTCGGAGGCATGGAGGGTGCAGGAAAAGAATGCCACGGGTCTGCCTGCCTGGTTTAGAGTGGCAGCAAGGGTGACATCTGAAGCGTCGCTCCCTACTTGAAAGGGCAGTGTCTCGTCTATTGCATGCATCTCGGCCTTGGCTATGTCAGATCGAATGCGGGCGAAGGCTTGTCGTGCCTCGGCCGTGAGGGGGAATTGAGTGGACTGTATCAGTGGGCCGGCCTTGTCCGCGTATTGTGGGACCCACTGGGCCTAGTAGGAGAAGAACCACAGGCAGCGTTTGAGAGCCTTGGGGCAGTGGGGGATTGGGAGCTCCATGAGGGGGCGCATGCGGTCGGGATCGGGCCCCAGGAGTCCGTTTTGGACAACGTAGCCGAGGCTGGCCAAGCGGTTAGTGCTGAATATGCACTCCTTGTTATAATTGAAGTTGAGGAGAGATGCGGTGTGGAGAAATTTAGCAAGGTTAGCGTCGTGGTCCTGCTGGTCGTGGCCGCAGATGGTGACATTGTCTAAGTACGGAAACGTGGCCCGCAGTCCGTACTGGTCAACCATTCAGTCCATTTCTTGTTGAAATACCGAGACCCCGTTAGTGACGCCGAAGGAAACCCTAAGAAATTGATAGAGGCGACCGTCTGCCTCGAAGGCAGTGTATCGACGGTCCGATTTACGGATGGGGAGCTGGTGGTACGCGGATTTCAGATCAATTGTTGAGAAGACCCAGTACTGTGCAATCTGATTGACCATATCAGATATGCAAGAGAGGGGGTACGCATCGAGCTGTATGTACCGATTGATGGTCTGACTGTAGTCCACGACTATCCTGTGTTTCTCCCCAGTTTTAACCACCACCACTTGGGCTCTGCAGGGGCTGTTGCTGGCCTCGATAATACCCTCCCAAAGCAGCCGCTGAACTTTGAACCTGATGAAGGTCTTGTCCTGGGTGCTGTACCGTCTGCTCCTGGTGGCGACGGGCTTGCAATCTGCAGTCAGATTGGCAAAGAGGGAGGGAGGGTCAACCTTGAGGGTCGTGAGGCCGCAAACGGTGAGTGGGGGCAGGTGCCCGCCGAATTTGAGGGTGAGGATCTGGAGGTTACATTGGAAATCCAGGCCCAGCAATAGTGTAGCACAGAGATTGGGGAGAACGTACAGGTGGAAACTGCTGAATTCAACGCCTTGTACGGTGAGGTTGACCACACAGGAGCCTCGGATCGGGACAGAGTGGGATTCGGAGGCAAGGGAGATCCGCTGGTTGGCGGGATGGACCGCGAGGGAGCAGCGCCTTACCGTGTCCGGGTGGATTAAGCTATCGGTTCTCCCGGAGTCTAGGAGGCAGTAGGTCGCGTGGCCATTGATGAGCACCGTGTCGAAGCGGTAGCCAGGTTGTGAGGAAGGGACTGGTTGAGCGTCATGGAGGCGAGCAGCGGGCGATCGTCTTGAGGAGTCCGACGAGGAGCGGCAGCGACCTGGGTCCCACGGTCTAGTCCTGAGGGGAGGACAAAATGGCGGCGTCCGAAGTACCTGTGGGGGAGAAGATGGCGGCGTCCATGCAGCGCATGTTGCGGGTGTCGGGCAAAATGGCGGCGCCCATGGTGCGCACATTATGGGGGCGGGGCAAGATGGCGGCGCCCACTGGTCCCACGTGGCCCCGGGAGCAGAGGATGGCGGTGCCCATTGCGCGATCGGCTGAGGGAAGGGAGAGAGGTCGGGCGCAATCGTGGCAACTGCGCAGGCCTGACACACCGCTGCAAAACGGCCTTTCTTGCCACAGGATTTACAGATTGCGGCGCGGGCCGGGCAGCGCTGGTGGGGGTGCTTCTGTTGGCGGATGAAATAGCAGCGGGGAGCCCCAGAGTGCGCAGTGTGGTGGGCAGCGCAGGCATATTGCGCGGAAGCGGCCCCAGTCGGGGGGGGTCGGTTGCGGGGTCCACAAGGGGTAGGATGGGTGGGCTGCACGGCGAGTGGGTTAGGACTGTACATTACGAGAAGCGACCGTCATGGAGAGCGCTAAAGTCTTTGTCTCCGCTAGGTCGAGTGCGGCCCCTTCCAGCAGTCGTTGTCGGATGGGATCCGATGCAATCCCCGTCACAAATGCATAACGCATGAGGAGATTGGAATGTTCCATGGCCGTGACGGCCTGACAGTCACAGTCCCGTACGAGAGGGATAAGGGCCCGCCAGAAGTCTTCAATCGACTCACCCGGTAGTTGTACGTGAGTGGCGACTGCATGCCTCGCAAACAGAGTGTTCGTCTTCTGGACATAATTTTCTTTAAGGAGGTCCATGGCGTGTGCGTAATTCGGCGCGTCCTGTATCAGCGGGAACACGCTGGAGCTCAACCTTGAGTAGAGGGTTGAATTTTCTGAGCCTCCGATGGTGCGGGGTCCGCTGAGGTGATGTAGGCCTCGAAGCAAGTCAGCCAGGGATTAAAGTCTTTTCTGGCGTTTGCCGATTGTGGATCCAGCTGCAAGCGATCGGGTTTTATCCTGATGTCCATGATGCGGAAAATCTAACTGTAATAAATTGATGCGCTATCAATTGCACTTAAAGACTCGAATCGGTACAAGAGAGGCTTTATTACCGTGAGATGTTTATCCTTCGACTGCAGCTGGTAGAATGACAGCTCAGGAGATCTCATACATATTTATACGGCTCCCTGTGGGCGGAGCTAGCCGGCAGGGGCTACCGACGAATCTGTAATACAGGTACTGCTGTACATCCCCTAATACAGGCACACACACAATTACACAGTGGTGGATCATTACACCGAGTCGGGTTCACAGATTCAGCCCCATGTGTGCCACATGTGGTGTGAATGGTTGTGATGGCACATTATACAATACCCCATCCACCATTTAATACTCCATTTGAGAAAACTGATTAATTTATGTCTTCAACTTGGAGTGTTGACCTGCAGTTTGTAGAATGGAAAACAGTTTGATTAGCACCATCAAAAAATATCCAACAGAGAGCTACAATGCAGTGTTTACTGAAGTGCTCAAAAACTAAACCATATAAAGCATGTAACTTAAAGCTGTAAATCAGTCAGAGAGAGACAGAGGTTAAGTACAGTGTGACCAGACTTGAGAGGTCTGAAGTGTTCAGATCTGGGAATGATTATAATACGACACTACTGTTGTGCTGTGTCATCTAATGAGTGTCAACAGACGTAACTCTAATGGCATCAGAACTAAACTTTACTCATCAAACAGAAAAAATGGGACATGAATGAATAAGAACAGACAGTAAAAAAAAGAATGACAGAAAGGGTAAAGTAAAATAACCGATTAACTGTGAGCAGTGACATGGAGTTTTAGTATTGGAAATCACACTTTATTTATAAGCAAATTAAAACCTAGAATATTCGCATAAATTCCTTTGCTACTCTTCAGAAGTTTAACCATTTTAATTTAAATTGGTTAATATATCTGCTTAAGTAGTGGACAAATAATTATTTTATGATCACATTAATCTTTGATGTAGTCATATTTGCATCGAAGAAGTCAATATTCCTGTATCAATATTAAATAATTAATCGAAACATATATTAATGAGTGAAATTTTAAAGCAAATCATTTAAGTATTTATATCTCACGGTTCCATTTGTGAGGCATAGAGTATGTGATTATAGCACAAATATTGAGTACAGTTTTATCTGCACAGTGTGTGCATAGCTAGAAGACGTGTGTTTTACTGCCAGATTGCATTTACTCCATATTTCATATCTCCAGCATTCTGCACGATGCATATTTACTTGTTTCATCACATTCAAGGAATGGATCATGAAGTTGATGCCAAATTTACAGTTTTGATGTGACTGGGGGCTCTACTCTGCAACTATAATCTGCATAAATATAAAATGCCTTTAACACAATAAATTCCTAAGATACTTCACAAGTAATATCAAACAATGTTTGACACCAGACAAGGAGATATTTGGATGAACAGATAGGTTTCACGGAGTTCTTACAGGAGGAAAGTGTGGTATAGAGGCAGGGATGTTTACACAAGGAATTGCAGAGCTTAAGCTCTATGCAACTGAAGACATGGCTACTGAATTGGAGTAATTAAAATTGGGGATGCATAAGGTACTAGAATTGGAGGAGAGAGAGAGAGAAATACAGCACAGAACAGGCCCTTTGGCCCACGATGTTGTGCCAAACTTTTATCCTAGGTTAATCATAGAATTTTGGGCACTAAGGGCAATTTATCATGGCCAATCCACCCAACCTGCACATCTTTACACTGTGGGAGGAAACCGGAGCACCCGGAGGAAACCCACGCACACACGGGGAGGATGTGCAGACTCCACACAGACTGTGACCCAAGCCGGGAATTGAACCTGGGACCCTGGAGCTGTGAAGCAATTGTGCTATCCACAATGCTACCATGCGGCCCTTAAGAAGAAACTAATCTACACTCCATTATTCTACCCTAATCCATGTACCTATCCAATAGCCAAAACTTTGGAGGGCTGTGAGACTGGGAGATTACAGAGATAGGGGGGAGTGAAGCCATGGAGGGATTTGAAAAACATCGCAATATTGCCAATCTCGCATTCACGGGCATCAAAATGGCTTTGCATTGAGAGATAATACAGTATAAGAGCAATAAATACAAACACCGCTTACTGATGTTAACGGGATTTGTAATGTGTAAGTCTTCAATATGTCAGCAGGTTTGTTTGCAGGTGTGCTGTTCATTTGCAAAAAGTGTATGTCTTTAAATCACATGAGATCTGGTGCCTGCTTGTTTTCATTCAGAAACGGTCAACATCACAGAATAAATAGTCCGACAATGGAATAAGCGCTCTCTTTTTTTAAATAGCTCTGCTGAGCATTAGTAACAAGACTAAACTCGAAGATTTTCACCCTTTCTTTGTTTGGGATATTATTAAGCAAGAAACATTCGTTACTAAATGTCTGACTATGTCAGAGTGTTATTGCCTCATGATCATTTTTGCCAGGTATTCTGACAAAGACACTGATTAACAGGGAAAGTTAAACAGTAGGTTGGATTAAAAATGCAATAAAGGGAAAAGAGCGGATAGCACATCAGCAACATAAACATGCCATAACATTCACCGATTCAAACCCAGATATTAAGGAGAAGGAGTACAGGACGTGACCAAAGGAACAAGTCAAGGGCTTGGTTTTTTCGACATTTATGCAGGTACGCTTAGGCAGAGGGGGCAGAAAGTTCCAGAATGTTGGATCAAGGTAGTTGAGAACTAGGCTGCCAAGGATAACTGAGAGGAGGGAGGAGGGAAAGGAGACGAGAATGAGAAGGGCAGAATGCATTCATTAACACGTATACCTGACTGAGATTAAAGTGATAGGCCAGGACAGCAGTTGGATATGAGAGCAATGCACAGGGTACTCTCAGACAGGGATAACTAAGGAGATTGATGAGGGTTAGGTTCAAAGAGTTTTTGGGTTTAATATAGGACAGGATGAATTGGATGTTGTTTTCCACACTTTGGAGTTTCTGAAGGAAAGATGTGTGGCGAGGTTGTGCAATCTCCAGTGCTCCTTTTCAGTTCCAAGCCAACACATTGAGGGACATGGTTGAACTGTTCTACCTCAGATGTTGACACCTGTCCAATACAATGCTTTTTGTTGGAGAAAGGGAAGGAAATACATAAAACATTGGCATTTTCAAATGTTACAATTTGACCCTTTCTACAGAGAAGTTTGGGACTCAAAGGGCTTTATTGCTTTAACACAGTAAGATCAAGGCTTACTTGCCTTTCCTGACTGTTGTACCTCATATAAATCTTGTGAGAGTTGAGCAGTTGCAGATGATAAATGATGGGCTGCTTTGATTCACGAGAAATTGTAGTTTATAAAGAGCACTTGCTTTTCAGAATATTGAAATCCCAGGTGCAAACATCAGAATTGCAGCTAATGTGCCTCTGGTAAAATATTACTTCCACTCCTTGCTGGTGAGAAAGTAAAAGATGTATTATTTTTAAATGGCAGGGCAGAGGTGGACATTTGTTAGTGAGTTGAAGCATTAATGTGCTTAGGGAATTTTTTTGCGGGCAATACTGAGGTGAAAGTGACTGCCCTTGACATCAAGGCAGTATTTGATTGTGTATGGCATCAAGGAGCCCGAGCTAAACTGGAGTCAATGGGAATCAGATGGAAAACTCTCCACTGGTCACACCTGGCACAAAGGAAGATGGTTGTGGTGGTTGGAGATCAATCACCTCAGTCCTGGGACATCACTGCAGGAGTTCCTCAGGGTAGTGTCCTCGGCCCAGCCATCTTCAGCTGCTTCACCAATGACCTCCCATCCATTATAAGGTGAGAATTGGGGATGTTTGCGGATGACTGCACCATGTTCAGTACTATTTGGGACTCCTCGGATACTGAAGCAGTCCATGTCCAAATGCAGCAAGACCTGGACAATATCCAGGCTTGGGCTGACAAGTGGCAAGTTACATTCATGCCACACATGTGCCAGGCAATGACCATCTCCAACAAGAAAGGATCTAATCACCGCCCCTTGACATTCAATGGCATTACCAACACTGAACCACACAATCAACATCCTGGGGTCCCCCCCCCCCCCCCCCCCCCCCCCCCCCCCCCCCCGCCCTTTAGCTCCATCAGCGATGTCTAAATACTTCTTAAAAACATACAGGGCTGGATTCTCCGCTCTAGGACACTCTGAATGTGTTCCCCGATGGGATGGAGAATCTGGCGTCGGGGCAAAATCGTGGTAGGTGGTGGGTGCCAAACCAAAAGCGACACTCTGACCCCCTGCTGGCAGCGTGAACGAGTTCCACAGCACACGCCAGCGGCATGTTGATTGATGTACGGAGGAGGGAGATGTTGGGGCCAATTTGCTGTGCAGGGGGTGTCAGCCAGGGGACCTTGCTATCTGGCCGCAAGCTGAAGATGGTAGCCTGATATCGGGATTCCCTCGTACTCCACACCAGGCATACATTTACATGGCGTGGAACACTCAATTACATCTGCTTTACAACCGCAAGGGGATCGTAAAACTGCCGCAATTCAGCCCCGGCGGGAGAACATAGTCTCCCAAACAGAGAATCCAGCTCACAATCTTTTGGCCTCAACTATGTCCTGTGGTAATGAATTCCACAGGCTCACCACTCTCTGGGTGAAGAGATTTCCTCTTAGTTTGCCTTCTTTGTGTTGTTACTCGTGTCTTAATAAAGCTCGTAGTCTCAAATGTGGAGAAGATGCTTTATTGTGAGTTTGTTCTCTCTTCAGAGCTGTTTCCTAAGGTTACCTTCAGTGCTCCTAGCTGGTGTGGGTGTATGTGTCCTGCTCCAAGTTCTGCCCTCTGTGAAGTGTGTCCTCACTTCCTGTCCCTGTCTATTTATATGGCTCTCCCGTGCCCCTTCTAGTGTTTGCTCAGTTGTATTGCATCTAGTTAACTTGTGATCACCACATTCTTTACCACCTGCTGCACCTCTATGCTCACCTGCAGCCACAAGGGCACCCAGGTTGCACATTCCCCTCTCTCAGCTTATAGCTGGAATCTGGAAGAAGATTCATTAACGGTGTTCAAAAGGCATCTTGACAAATACATGGATAGGATGGGTATAGAGGGATACGGCACTAGGTAGTGCTGAGGGTTTTGGCCAAGGTTGGTATCATGACCAGTACAGGCTTGCAGGGCCAAAGGGCCTGTTCCTGTGCTGCGTTGTTCTTTGTTCTTGTTTGTTGTTCCTGTTTTTGCCACCAAAGTGGGAAATCTCACATTTATCCACATTATACTGCGTCTGCCACCCAGCGATGCAAGGTCAGATGGGGTAGGGTTGCTGAAGCCTCCTCCGTACAGATCCCACTCTTGCCTTCGCAGAGAGCTCCACCACAACTAATGGATGCCGTTGAGGCCTGGGTTCATAGAACTCCCTAAACCTGATTAACATTCAGGAATAAGTCCTTTGGAAGGACCACAGATTGTTTAAACATAACCATTTATTTGCGAATAACATATTCTGAGCATCGAACAATGTTGAAAATCTAATGTGATTTGATTATATTAATAGGTTTGGTATTAGAATTAACCAGCGGATTACTAAAAAAGATGATTTTTCACTTAATAGTTTGCTTATTTTGATATTTCTTTTCTTCAGAACCAAAATTTATTGGTGCCCACTTGATACCAGAGAGTGACAATCCAGAAGATGATAAGATATATTTATTTTTTCGAGAAAATGCATTGGATGGACAGTATTCAGGAAAAGCAACTCATGCCCGAATAGGACAAGTGTGTAAGGTCAGTTGAAAGTGTGAAAAATTCTCCAAGTATGAAGGTGTCATCCTGGTTTAATGGCTATACACTTCGACAGCGGAGACAAGGGGGTGAAATTGGTCAACAGCAACCATTATGGATTCAGTCAACTCTTTCCACTGAACCCTGCCACAATGAAAAAGCAACTGCTGATTGGTCAGCCAGTTTTGTTCTGCTGGCTGATTGGTGGTCAGCCTGTTTTGTTCTGCTGGCTGATTGGTGGTCAGCCTGTTTTCTTCTGCTGGCTGATTGGTGGTCAGCCTGTTTTGTTCTGCTGGCTGATTGGTGGTCAGCCTGTTTTGTTCTGCTGGCTGATTGGTGGTCAGCCTGTTTTGTTCTGCTGGCTGATTGGTCAGCCTGTTTTGTTCTGCTGGCTGATTGGTCAGCCTGTTTTGTTCTGCTGGCTGATTGGTGGTCAGCCTGTTTTGTTCTGCTGGCAGAGTCCAGTTCCAAAGTTATTGTTGTGGAATTGTGAAGAGAAATGTGATCTCGGACTGGGAGAAATAGGAAACAAATAGTACACTGTAACTATACTAATACTATAACTACAACAGCTGAGATTAGTGCATCATCTGTAACAAGGACAGGAATGTACAATTTCAACAGTACCACTGATGAAGCATTTTCTTTTCTGTTGCCGTTTTGTACTTGACTTGATATTCAGCTAGATTGAAATAAATTGAAGCCAGTGTGAGGATGAGGTGGGGAATATAAATGCTCATTTTGAGATACCAGTCAACACACATTTCTAACTCAAAGAACTGAAGGAATTTTCCAATTGGGAACTCCATCCAAGCAAAAATAGGAGAGACGATCAAAGGCATGTTGTCAGAGGTACCGACGGGGCAATTGGAAAATGTGAAGGGAAGATGGTTGGAAGTTCTGCTGCCCAGTATGAGAAACAATCAGGGGTAGGAAAAATGGGTAGTGTATGGAAAGTAGTCAAGGCTCCTGATAACTATGGAGTAGGGTGAAATAAGGCAGGTGATATTAGATTCATTGTGAAAGAGGTGATATAGAAGAGACAGATTGTTTGCCAACTGAGGTTTTAGAATTGAGGCTCAACTGGTTTTGAGAATAGTGCGCAAACAGCTCCATGATATCCCAGTGAACAACTGTCAGCATTTGCAGAACTTAATGTAATGGATATCCTAAACCACACGATGTGAAAGCATCTATTTTCCTGTGCCAGTAGGGTTATCAATCTGCCTTTCCAGCTCAAGTCTTTAATCCACCTCAGGACTGATATAAATGCAGGCCTTGTCTATTAAGGAGCTCAAGGGGAAATCAATTCTGCCGCTTGTGCTTAAGTCCACTGTACAAAGCAGGTCTCGTTCTGGCTGTGATTAGCAAGATTCTCTAAGTTCAGCCGAATTATTTTATGGGGAGGGTGTAGTGGAAAATGCTGGGCCAGAGCATGACATTTATTAAAGCAAGGGGAAATAGGAATTCCTGAGAAGTCTGGAAATTTGTGTAAATTGTGGTTGGTTTTAGGATCCTGTTTCTTCAGTCGCCGAATGAATAAAGAGGTTCAAGTGTGCACATTAAATGTACCTTAACTGGACCAGACCATATTGTAGTATACCAGTCCAATCTTCCACTGTTAATTGAAAGCAGCAATTTCTTCCGGAAACAATAATCAAAACGCAGTTTATCTATAAAATCAACACGGTGACACTCAATACAAGTATTGCCATTTGGACCCAGTCAAAGTCCTCCAGTCGTCGCTCGTTTTCCTTCAAAGTAATGCCAGGAAAGTTTGTGATTCACAGCTCCTTCCCATACAGAAAACAAGAAAATATATTTAATTATCACAAGCTGTTTTGTGTATGAATTAAAAACTCCTGTTAAAGGCTGAGTGTGTTTCCCAAATAACCATCAAATGAAAAGTTGAGATGAGTGTGGTTACTATGAAGTAAATAAAATATTTTCCAACATTGGTTATAGATGTTAATATATTAACTGTGTCAATGCCTCACATACTGAACCGCCTTTTGCCTGATGATTCTGCAATTCTGTTTTTTAAAATCTGCATCAGACTGCATCTGTTTCATTTTTACACAGGATTACTTTCAAAGTCATTGTATTAATTAATACCTAACGTTCAGATGGAGTATGACTGGACATACGATGCATCTGGCCCATCTTATTAGCCTAAAGTGCTTTAAATTGACTGGAAAAAAAGTTGCTAGCAATGATCTTTTTGCACATAAGGGATTTTGATTAATGCCAATTGACTGTTTTGCAAACTGATGCTATCTTCAATACTTCCTTGCTGCAGTGAATAGTAATTAAGGATATTGCAATGCAGGCACAGGAAATAAAACGTAAACTCATTTGAGCCCAGAGTTGTTCCTGCGCGAGCAGCTTATCCCCCAACTAAGCCCAAACAAGCCGTCACGGAGCTGTTGTTCCGCGAATTCAGAATCGAAATGCAGATTCTTAGTTTATAAAATTTATGAGAGGGTACGATACTCTCAGAAAACACACTCAACATTGCAGAAGCTGTGTGGAGATGTCATGTTCCAGGTGCTGAAGTTGGACATGGCTGATTTGCCCACTGGGATTTGCGAAATCTCCTTGAGGTATTTTCAGCTCAGCTAAAAGACCATTACTTCATACCTCCTCTGCAACCTTCATTCTTTATTTTGTAATAACTTACATTAGCTCATCATTTCAGAGAGACAGGGACAATAGGTATCCTGACAGAGTACAGACAAGATATACATATCTATTGGAAGATTACAGTAACACAAGGCTATTTTGTATGACAGCATTGATTGGGTGGATGTAGGCTGTTTCCTTGACATTGGGTGGATTTAGGCTGTTGCAGTAGATTCTGAAAAATTGATACTATGACTACAAAATAAACTCCTGAACACAAAATATATATTTAATTTAAAAATCATTACCTTGTAATGTTCCTGACACAAAGGGAGGCTATAAATATGGCCACGGGCCGCACTAACATTTTATATGTGAGCTTCTGGCAACTCACAGACAGGAGAAGAATGTTTCCCCACTCGACTTGTCAACATTACCTTCATTTTGTGCTCATTAATACAGATACAACACATTCCAGTTTATAACCTGATCCATTCAATCATTGAATATAGTCAGACTTTCAGATACTAAGAAAACATTTCGAACTGAAGGAAAAATTAATTGAGTCTTGATAATATGTCTGGAATTTTCCGGCTATTGGGATCCTCTGTTCCCGGCGGAAGTGCACCCCAACCCGCGGGTTTCTGGGTGGCCAGGGGGGGCTTCAATGGGAAATCCCATTGACAAGCGGCGGGATAGAGAATCCCATTGACAAGCGGTGGGATAGAGAATCCCATTGACAAGCGGCGGGATAGAGAATCCCATTGACAAGCGGTGGGATAGAGAATCCCATTGACAAGCGGATAGAGAATCCCATTGACAAGCGGTGGGATAGAGAATCCCATTGACAAGCGGATAGAGAATCCCATTGACAAGCGGTGGGATAGAGAATCCCATTGACAAGCGGTGGGATAGAGAATCCCATTGACAAGCGGTGGGATAGAGAATCCCATTGACAAGCGGATAGAGAATCCCATTGACAAGCGGTGGGATAGAGAATCCCATTGACAAGCGGATAGAGAATCCCATTGACAAGCGGTGGGATAGAGAATCCCATTGACAAGCGGTGGGATAGAGAATCCCATTGACAAGCGGTGGGATAGAGAATCCCGCTGCCAAGCGGTGGGATAGAGAATCCCATTGACAAGCGGTGGGATAGAGAATCCCGCTGCCAGTGAACAGCTGGCAGAGCGGAGAATCCAGCCCTGTGTATCTGAAGGATCTTGATTACGTCTGAATTACAATTAAATGTGGATTCAAAGTATTTAGGAAGGACTGTAAATATTCAAAAAACACAGGAGCAAAACCTGTTCAAAACAATCCTCAGAACTGGAGGATGAAATGGCATTCCTGACATCTCTGTTATGTTTCAGTTCACAAGTTGAAAACAGTCGATGTCAATATGTGGGGTCATTCAGTTCAAGTCCAGTTTCTGTGCTGCTTACAGCCTATTTAAATGGCCGAATGACAGAGAAGGATTCTCTATAGTAATTTATCTAAAAGTGATCTGCTGTTCATTAGCAGAGACCCAACATCAAGAATGTATTCTGTAATGTCAAATAATTTTGTATCGTGGCTGGTGACATTTCATTTCAAATTACCCTTGGTCCTCGTCTGATCAGGTTTAAATCACCCTGTTTACGTTTGAGTGCAGATTGGTGCCTTGAACAAAGCTCAATTCTGATTGACACGATCTCACTCTCCCACCGCCCACTGCAAGCAACTCGAGTCATGGGAGGGAGCCAGTGATTGGCTGAGTACTGCAATGGAGTGTCAGCCTGCAATTTTCTCAAACCTTGTGCTGCAACTTGAACGCAGAACCTTGAGACTCGGGCCAGCATGTTGCTAACTGAGCCATGGCTCACACTCTGTTACTAGGTTACCCCTCCTTCAATATGGCTACTTTTTATTGTTATTGAAGAGTCGGCTATTTCAATCACCCTACTGCCAGCCTGTCTTTAATTCCACCAAAACCCACCAGCATGTTTCAAGGGAGGCCAGCTGCACTCGATGAGCTATTGAAACCAGGTGACCTTGTGTTGTTGTGAAAATCCGCAGATTGCCCATGAGATAGACACATCACCCAATGCATGGCAGCCCTAGCACTGGGGCAACATCAGGGCTGTACTATTACCCTTTCTGAATTCCCTTCCTCCCTTTCACACATGGACAAGGTTAGTTCTGAAGGACTTCAGTCATGTGAGAGGCTGGAGAAGCTAGAAACTTGGAAAATTGGAGCAGGAGAAGGCCGTTTAGCCAATCGAACTGGCTCCTTCATTCATTGTGAACATGCCTGATTATCAAACTCAGTAACCTGTTCCCACTTTCCCCCTATATCTTTTGAAGTTGGAATTGTTCTTAGAGTTCATCGAATTTACAGTGCTGAAGGGGGCCATTCGGCCCATCGAGTTTACACCGGCTCTTGGAAAGTGCACCCTACTTAAGCCCACACCTCCACCCTACCCATGTAATCCAGTAACCCCATCCAACCTCAGGGCAATTTGCATGGCTAATCCACCTAACCTGCACATCTTTGGACTGTGGGTGGAAACCGGAGCACCCGGAGGAAACCCACGCAGACACGGGGAGAACGTGCAGATTCCGCACAGACAGTGACCAAAGCCGGGAATCAAACCTGGGACCCTGGAACTGTGAAGCCACAGTGCTAACCACTACGCTACCGTGCTGCCCTATTCTCCTTAGAACAGGGAAGGTGAAGGAGAAACTCAATAGAGCTCTTAAAAATTACGGGAGGGTTTGATAGAGCAGACAGGGAGAGGCCGTTTCCAGTGGCAGGAGGATTGGTGGACAGAGGGACACAGATTTAAGATAATTGGCAAAAGAATCAAAGTGGACATGAGGTGATATTCTTAAAAGCAGCGAGTTGATGTGATCTGGAAGGTGCTGCCTGAAAGGGCAGAGGAAGCAGATTCAATAGGAACCTTCAAAAGAAAATCAGATGTAAACTGGAAAATGCAAAATCAAAAGGCTATGAGCAATGAGACTAATTAGATAAAAACTTTAATAAATCGATACAGCATGATAGGCTGAGGGTGTCTGCCTGGGGTCTATGGTTCTATATTGGCCCCTGGCAGATTATGGAAACGTTTATCCCATTAATCTGAACTGAAGACAAATGTGGGTCCCTTACAGTTAGAATCAGGTGAATTCATAATGGGCAACAAAGAGATGGCAGAACAATTACTTTGGATCTGTCTTCACTAAGGAGCACACAAATAACCGGAAATTCAACAGGACAGAGGGTCGAGCATGAAGGAGGAACTGAAGGAAGTCCCTATTAGTCAGGAAATTGTATTGGGAAATTGATGGGATTAAATCTGACAGATCCCCAGGGCCTGATGCTCTGTATCCCAGAGTACTTAAGGAAGTGGCCCTAGAAATAGTGGACCCATTGGTGATCATTTTTCAGTATTCAAAAGACTATGGGAGAGTTGCAATGGATTGGCTGGTGGCTAATGAAACCCCACTTTTTAAAAAAGGACAGAGAGAGAAAACGGTGAATTATAGACCGGTTCGTCTGACATCGGTGGTGGGGAAAATGATGGAGTCAATTATTAAGAATGAAATAACTGAGCATTTGGAAAGTGGGGACAGGATCGGTCCAAGTCAGTGTGGATTCACTAAAGGGAAATCATGCTTGACAAATCTTCTGGAATTTTTTGAGAATGTGACCAGCAGAGTGGACAAGGGTGAACTATTTGATGTTGTGTATCTGGCCTTTCAAAAGGCTTCTAACAAGGTCCCACACAAGGGAATGAACTACTCTTGCACCTATTCTCTATGTTTCTATGTTTAAATGAATTGAAACTGCAGTGATAAAGGGTGTACGTCCTAAACTGCAGCACAATTCAACTTTCAATGGCTTGCATTCCTATTTCGGCCTATTCCTGGCATCTGACGCATTGGGACCGAGAGAAGTAATTTCATGATATGAAGGGCTTGTTCGGGTTTATCCTACTTTTATTGGGAAGTCAGTTCAGAACAATAGTGGCAGCATTGGAGCAAATGCCGTGTTTTTACTATTTTATTGTTCTGGATGGGAACCTCAGCTGATAAAATGAATAAACGATATGATGGTTTTGGCAGTCTAACTGCAGTACATTAGTACATTTGTCATTGGTGATGTTTTATCTTTCGATGGTACATGATTCTATCCACGGAGAGTGGGGCACTGTTAACCAAAATAGGTTATTGTGTTGTTGGTGCTGCTGACTTGTTAGTTGAATTAATGGCATTTGACAATCCATTTGACATTTTTCAAATCAAATATATATCACCTGTTATAGGATAAGAGAAACTCGTTTATGTCCACCTAACTTTAAAAGTAAAAACATGAGTGTAACTTGTAGTCGGTAATTTCAGTGTAATCTTTTTTCCCGTACATGAGTTAATCCTCAAAGTTACTACAATGACTGAAGATATGAATGTGCTACAATCTACCTTAAAGTGACTGCATTGATTTTTCTAGATACCAAGACTTAGATCCATGATTTGAAAGGGCTGTTAATGTTTTGCGTTTGCCCTGTTTACATTGCAAGATCAATTCACAGCGTTCATGCTCGATAATTAGCCTAAGCTAGTCGTTGCAGAACTTTTCATCAGTAACCAGCTAGGTCAAAGCTCAAATACCTAACTGGGACAATGCGGCTGATTGGGATGTACCCCTCCTATTCATCACTGTACTGGGGCGTACCCCTCCTATTTATCACAGTACTGGGCAGCACGGTAGCATTGTGGTTAGCACAATTACTTCACAGCTCCAGGGTCCCAGGTTTGATTCCCGGCTTGGGTCACTGTCTGTGCGGAGTCTGCATGTTCTCCCCGTGCCTGCGTGGATTTCCTCCGGGTGCTCCAGGTTCCTCCCACAGTCCAAAGATGTGCAGGTTAGGTGGATTGGCCATGCTAAATTGCCCTTAGTGTCCAAAATTGCCCTTAGTGTTGGGTGGGGTTACTGGGTTATGGGGATAGGGTGGAAGTGTTGACCTTGGGTAGGGTGCTCTTTCCAAGAGCCGGTGCGGACTCGATGGGCCAAATGGCCTCCTTCTGCACTATAAAATTCTATGATTCTATGATTCACTGGGATGCACCCCTCCTATTCATCACTGTACTGGGATGTACCCCCTCCTATTCATCACTGTACTGGGGCGTACCCCTCCTATTCATCACTGTACTGGGGCGTACCCCTCCTATTCATCACTGTACTGGGGCGTACCCCTCCTATTCATCACTGTACTGGGGCGTACCCCTCCTATTCATCACTGTACTGGGGCGTACCCCTCCTATTCATCACTGTACTGGGGCATACCCCCTCCTATTCATCACTGTACTGGAATGTACCCCTCCTATTCATCACTGTACTGGGATGTACCCCTCCTATTCATCACTGTACTGGGGCGTACCCCTCCTATTCATCACTGTACTGGGGCGTACCCCCTCCTATTCATCACTGTACCGGGGCATACCCCCTCCTATTCATCACTGTACTGGGGCGTACCCCTCCTATTCATCACTGTACTGGGGCGTACCCCCTCCTATTCATCACTGTACTGGGGCGTACCCCTCCTATTCATCACTGTACTGGAATGTACCCCTCCTATTCATCACTGTACTGGGATGTACCCCTCCTATTCATCACTGTACTGGGGCGTACCCCTCCTATTTATCACTGTACTGGGGCGTACCCCCTCCTATTCATCACTGTACTGGAATGTACCCCTCCTATTCATCACTGAATTTGCTTCAGATATAAGTGGATTTCTAAAATATTCAAATATGATTTCTCACACCTAGATACTTCACAAAAATGGAAATTAAGGCATTTTACTTTAGCTGTAATTTAGATAATTTTAAAATATCTATCAGAAAATATAAATATTCCAATCATTCAAAAATATGGGCCGCAAAATTCTGAAACCCAGACAGGACACACACTGGGATTTAATGTTAATGTATGCCAAGGTTCTGGTGAAGAAGCCCAACAGAAATTCCGTTCAGTTGTAAACGGTGATGAAGTCTCCAGTCTCTGGCAACAGCCAGCTGCAAAGGATGGAACTAGGCGAGTGTGGCATTATACCACATCAATACACCCCTGTCTCACTCACATCAGCGGTGCCTGAAACATCCAGCTCTATTGATAAACAGGCAGTACTTCACATTGGAAGTATTTCTATTGAACCTCCTAGCCCCATTAACAAAACGCTCTATATGTTATTGTGATTTAATGTTCCAATTAACTTATCTTGTTTTTGTCACCAGAATGACTTTGGCGGCCATAGAAGTCTGGTTAATAAATGGGTAACTTTTCTCAAAGCTCGTTTAGTCTGTTCAGTACCAGGACCAAATGGAATCGACACTCACTTTGATGAATTACGTAAGTAGGAAAACCGATGCAATGACAAACAATTACTAATCTTCCTTCAGCAAATTCTCTATCTTTTATTTCCGGCTGACTAAAATGCAAAGTATTGTTTTTCAGAGGATATTTACATAATGAAATCGAAAGATCCCAAGAGCCCTTTTATCTATGGCATCTTTACCACTTCCAGGTGAGGAATTGAGGGCATTGCGGTATTAATAAAGTAAAGTGAATAAAGGTACCTTTATTTACCTTGGTAGCTCTTGGATGATGTCACTGTGCTACCATAACTCTGTCATAAGTGGAATGGAAACCTATGTTTGTGTAAACATGGACTCTGCCGCAAGACCATGTTCTGATGATACAACAGCAGAAACTCCAAAGACATTTAGAGCTACAGAATCTGCTGTTTGTCCAAACGGTCGATGAATTATTCTTCACCCAAGCAGTGAAGTAGCTGTCTGCAACATAAGAACTCAAACTTCATCCTGTGGGGTTTCTTTTCTCCCTAATGGGTCAATGTAACTGCATTTTTAAAATGTATTATTTGATAGGATGTGGGCACCGGCATTTATTGCCCATCCCTAATTGCCCTTGAGAAGGTGGTGGTGAGTTGCCTCTGGAACCGTGCAGTCCATATGGTGTAGGTACATCCACAGTGCTGTTGGGGAATTGGGAGGGAGAGAGTTCCAGGATGTTGCCCCAGTGACAGTGAACGAACGGCGATATATTTCCAAGTCAGGATGGTGAATGACTTGGAGGGGAACCTCCAGGTGGTGGGGTTCCCAGATATCTGCTGCTTTTGTCCTTCTAGATGGTAATAGCCGTGGGTTTGGAAGTTGCTGTTGAAGGAGCCTTGTTGCCCCAGTCTGCAGGCACTCTATGATTGTGTCAGTATATGATAGAATTATCTATCTATTGCTCCTCTCTTTCAATTGTTGGGAAATGACAGCATTTCAGGGATGGACAGACATATCCCCAAAAATGTGTTTAGCAGGAGTGTTGCCAATGGGCATTCGTTTATTGAAAAAAGCTTCCAGAATTTAGTACAAATATAAAAATATTGTGTAAATATATTGTAGACTTATTGCTGTTACTTTGAGGGTGATGATGAACATACAATTAATTAACAAATAAGGTAGCTTGGGGGGTAAGCTTGGACAGATGGGTTTGTTGAAGTACCTTGAAGAAAGTGACAGCAGGATTGGAATGGAATTATTTTATATTCATCATCCTCAGAAGAAGAAGGTTATTACTGACCAGCTTTGCCATTTTTGCCTCAACCAATCGCTGGTGGTCCTCATGATTAGAGTTGTGACCAAGCAGTCCACAGAAGAGCGAGGAATGTCACAGTCGGGCAAGAGTTAATCTGTCTGTCACAACAGATTGCTTAAATCAGGACTTTCTCAATCCATGCAATTTGGGAGTAAATTTCCTGGTATGGTTTCCTGTGCAGTCCCTTTGGTCAAGGTGACTATATGTAGCGCGTTTCCTTCCTGAGGTCATGATGAAGGCATTCTGGAGGGAAAAGAGCATTTTCTGATTGCAAATTTATTCTGCATTCCTCAGTAACACAAATATCATTACATTAACCCCAGTTGCAAGCACAGACTAATTATTTTCATGGCTCTTTCTCCTTATAGCAACATCTTTAAGGGCTCGGCTGTGTGTATGTACAGTATGTCTGATATAAGGAGAGTGTTCTTGGGTCCATATGCACATCGGGAAGGTCCGACCTATCAGTGGGTACCATTCCAAGGAAGGGTTCCATATCCTCGCCCAGGAACAGTAAGTGTTTCTAACATTGGTGCAAATATAAATCTGTATATGAATGACTGAGTAGCAATGGAGTAGAATGGACTAATCTGCAACAAAACCATCCTCTCAGGTCCGATCTCAGTCAGGTGTATGTAGGGGCTGGTTTTAGCACAGTGGGCTAAATAGCTGGCTTGCAATGCAGAACAATGCCAGCAGCGCGTGTTCAATTCCAGGAACTGCCTCCCCGAACAGACGCTGGGATGTGGCAACGGAGGATGGTACCGCACCCATATATTCCGTTTGTTCTCCAATTCCTGTGATGCAAGCACTATGTCCTGTCCAAACTTGCCTGTTCACCTTTTGAAATTTGAATCAAGCTGTCTACAACATAAATAGTTTATAACCCGCAACTTCTGTCCTACATTGTTACCCTGCACCACCAGTTGTCTCAACTTAAATGGGGAAGATGTAGACCGGGTGGTCAGGGATACATCATGATGATGTTGACACAGGAAGTGACATATCAGTGCGGGAGTTCTTTCCCAGCACGGGCAGGCACATTGCAAGCTCCGTAGGCAATTGGAACAGGTTACAGTTAGGAGGACCCAGCATTCCCACAGAATTGTTATGACACAGGAGGCCATTTTTCACAATAACTTCATTTGAAGCCTACTTGTGACAATAAGCGATTTTCATTTCATTTCATTTTCATTTCACTGGGGGCTTTTCACAGTAACTTCGCGGAAGCCTACTTGTGAGGATTTTAAAATGTCCATTTTTTCCAAAGATACATCTCAATGGGGGTGGGATTTACCGGCTGTTCACTGGACATTCCGCTCCCACAGAGATTCCGGTGATGAGGGAAAATGGAAAATCCACCTATTTTACAATTTCTTAATTTCCCCCTCGTGCTTTTCTGGTAATATTCTTCTAACACTCTTCACTACTTTTCCTTGTTTCTATTAGTTCTCTCTGTCTAGTCCTTTCTTTTACGTAATGTCGATCTTGTCTATTTCATGACTGTTGCTTCTCTTATTGTCCATTGCACCTGCTGGAGTGTACAATCCCCACATGGTCTCTTGTACTCAACTTCTCCGTGTCTGCAGTCAGATTGCCGTCTCTCTTGTTGCCTTCACTGGGTTATATCGAGGGACAGCAAAGGCTGAACAAGCAGACGGGTTTATTCAATAATCTTAGCAGCTCTTACAGCTGTGTGCCTGCCCGTGCTGGGAAAGAACTCCCGCACTGATATGTCACTTCCTGTGTCCACATCACCATGATGTATCCCTGACCACCCGGTCTACATATCATAGATATCATAGAATTTACAGTGCAGAAGGAGGCCATTCGGCCCATCGAGTCTGCACCGGCTCTTGGAAAGAGCACCCGACCCGAGGTCAACACCTCCACGCTATCCCCATAACCCAGTAACTCCACCCAACACTAAGGGCAATTTTTGGACATTAAGGGCAATTTCTCATGGCCAATCCACCTAACCTGCACATCTTTGGACTGTGGGAGGAAACCGGAGCACCCGGAGGAAACCCACGCAGTCACGGGGAGGATGTGCAGACACCACACAGACAGTGACCCAACCCGGAATCGAACCTGGGACCCTGGAGCTGTGAAGCAATTGTGCTATCCACAATGCTACCGTGCTGCCTCATTTTCCCCACATCTTCCCTACATCTTCCCCATTTAAGTTGGAACAACTGATGCTGCAGGGTAACAATGTAGGATAGAAGTGACGGGTTATAAACCATTTATAATGTAGACAGCACAAACTTTCACAACACAACATAAACTACTTACAATATGCAGAACACTGACTTGGGCTGCAACAGCTGATGCACACTCCATCATGTCACTTCCTACCAGACCCCCCCCCCCCCCCCCCCCCCCCCACACGCTCCCACCATGTTGTTTTAAAAACACAGTCCATATGGAGACTAGGGGCGGGATTCTCCAACTCCCTCCCCCCCCGGGCCGGGCCGGAGAATGGCCGGGGGGGGGGGGGGCGTGAATCCCGCCCGCCCGCCACCCCAACGGCAGCTGCTGGATTCTCCGGCACCAGTTTTTCGGCGGGGACGGGAATCGCATTGCGCTGGTCGGGGTTGGCAGTGGCCCCCCTGGCGATCCTCCGCTACGCGATGGGCCGAATCGCCATCCGTTTTCGGCCAGACCCGCTGGTGTAAATTACACAAGGTTCTTACCAGCGGGACCTGGCTCTGCAGGAGGATTCCGCACCTTCCGGGCAGCCCGACGCCGGAGTGGTTCATGCCACTCCTCGGCACCGATACGGCCCGCTCCCCTGGATAGCGGAGAATCCCGGCCTGGGTCTGTACTTATCCTTGAATTTGGAATTTGACCTGCTCAGGCCTGAGTGTGTGAGTGTTACATTTGGCTGTGCTCAGGATGCCCAGGGGTTTTTGCCCTTGGCATGGGTGGCATTCGGTTGGATGGCATTGGGGTGGATGGCATTGGGGAGGATGGCATTGGGGTGGATGGCATTGGGGTGGATGGCATTGGGGTGGATGGCATTGGGGTGGATGGCATTGGGGTGGATGGCATTGGGGTGGATGGCATTGGGGTGGATGGCATTGGGGTGGATGGCATTGGGGTGGATGGCATTGGGGTGGATGGCATTGGAGTGGATGGCATTGGGGTGGATGGCATTGGGGTGGATGGCATTGGGTGTCTTTGTGCTGTGCCCAGTGGCTGCAGGGCTTGTTGTCTTGGCCTCGGGAAAGGTCTCCAATGCTACTGGTGGAGAGGACATAGATCGCAGAATTGGTGGGCGTGATCTACCCGAATGGGAACAGAGAGCTGTTGTGAGCGCGATTATCCGGTTGTTTCCTGGCACCAGGAGCACTGAGAAACACACACTATCATTCTGCCATTGGGATAGATCCTCAGTGGGGAACGCGGGCTGCGGACACACTTCGTCCCGATGTCTGTACTGAGGAGATTCTCTCGCCGGGACTTCTCAATAATGGGGCTGTGTCCCCACTCCAGCATCAAAACGCGGGCGTTTCACTTGTGAAGAAATTCCAGAGTGATTCTCCTGCCTGCAAGGGGCTAGCAGGTCGCCAGAGTTCTCCGCACAGCTCCGACTGCCGATATAACGCTCAGCACTTCCGGTCAGGAGTCCGCGCATGCAAACGGCGGCAGCCTACAGCGGCTGCCCCACGCAACATGGCCGTCTCACACCGCGGGCCGGCCCCGAAAATATAGGCCGTCCCCTGCGATTGCGGTGGCCCCCGATCGCTAGCCTGACAGTCCGTGAGGCTCCCCCGGAGAAGGATCCCACTGCCCCTCACCAGGGCGGCCGCAGTCTGACTCCGCAGCCGCCACTGGCTGTTCCCGACAGGCAAAACATGGTCAGAACCACGCCGTCGGAGAATCGCCGCGGAGGCCTCTGTCAATGGCCCTTTACCCACGCCATGTAGACTGCATGCGCGCAATTCATGGCGATTCCCGTGGACCGGCGAATCACGGGAGCGGCCTGACGCCGGATTCCGGCATCAACGCCCATTCTCCGCCCCCGCGCCTATCGTGGTTTCAGCGCGGAGGCTCGGAGCATCCAACCCACCATTTTAATGGCGGCCCGATCTCGCAACCCGAAGACACAACCTCTGAGCACCCCCTCCCAAGCCCCAACTCACCGATAAGCGGGCCCTCAGGGGGCCCCCCGTACTACCCCCCCCCCCCCCCCCCGCCCCCCCCATGCAGGGTTTACAGCTCCCTGGTCTGTGTTCCCATCCTCCAGCCTGTCATCCCTGCCATTTATTTTCACTGTTTAAAGCAGACAAACTCTCATCGCTCAGGCAGACCAGCTGTTTCTGTTCCTCGCTGCTGATCCTCGGGCAGTGGGTGGCAGAGTCGACAGTCCCGTAGGTTTACATTTCCGTGACTCAGTCTCCGCAGCTCTAACCCTACAACAGTTGGTTTGCTGAAAACATCCCCAGTAACCCTCAGCTGGACGATAGCTGAAGTGGTTGTTAATTGGCCAGTGGAGGTGGGTGCGGGAAGGTCCACCATGGGCCTTCTCACCCTGAACATCCTTCCAGGGAAGGTGGACAGGTGTCTGGTATCATTTCCGGTGCCAGCCTCACAAATCTTCAGACCTGTCCACCACCTACCTTGCCTCCTGCGGGGGCAAAAGATTCTGGCCAATCTATCAAATCACATAAGTACTGCTACCAATGCATATCTTAATCATTATAATATTAATCTTTTATGACCTGATGAGACCATCAATTCACACGACACGTGGTTAGAAGTGAACAGTGGTTTTAGTCGTCTTACAACAGAGCCTGCCTGTGACACGATGAACTCCAGATTAACTGGCAGGCGGGCTCTCAGCATCAACCTTTATACTTCTGGTTAGGGGGGAGGAGCCATGGGTGGAGCCAAGGGTGGAGCCCAGTACAAACTCCCGTACACTCCCAGTGCATCTCCCCCTAGTGGCAGAGCAGCGCAACTGCTCGTGTGCCGAGCTTCCAGAGACACAGTACAACATGTGTAATACAGTGTGAATTACGCTACTGTGATTCACCACATGACCAAAATGTACATTTTTAAAAGCATTTCTAAATTCTAGACCATCAGACTTGCCCCATCCATTCGTCCCTCTCACTATTGGCCCAGCCAATCAAGTGACAGAATCTCCAGGGAAAGGCAAATATCAGAGAGAAACATATGGGGCACGATGTGCTGGAAGCCTGCCGCTGGAATCAGGATGGGTCACGGCTGGTAGACCTGGGGAGAGGCCTCCCAGAAATCCCGATGGCCGTTACAGCTCACGAGATCCAACCAGATCTCACAAGATGTTGCGATGGGCGGGGCCCAGTCTCGTACGGTTCAGTGAGTTTCAAAACTCACTTGGCCGGGCTGAAGCCGTATTGAACGGCTACCCGGCATCTATCGGCCTCGCTGGGGAGATTGCAGCCGACCGTCATTCAGCACTGCTCCCCACAAACTGGGACCGGGTTTACCGGCACGTGGGGGGGGGGGGGCGCGGCAGGGAGTGGGGGGGGCGGCAGGGGGGGGCGGCAGGGGGGGGGCGGCAGGGGGGGAGCGGCAGGGGGGGGCGGCAGGGAGTGGGGGGGCGGCAGGGAGTGGGGGGGGGGTGGCAAGGAGTGGGGGGGCGGCAGGGAGTGGGGGGCGGCAGGGGGGGAGGGCGGCAGGGGGGGCGGCAGGGGGGGGGGCGGCAGGGAGTGGGGGGGGCGGCAGGGAGTGGGGGGGGCGGCAGGGAGTGGGGGGGTACTCCCAGGGGGGTGGGGGGCGGCAGGGAGTGGGGGGTACTCCCAGGGGGGTGGGGGGGGGTACTCCCTGGTGATCGCAGGCCCCCAGGTGGTCAGCCTCTGATCAGGCTGCCAGCCTGGCTTTTTGCCAATGCCATGGATCAGGCTCAGGGGTTCCCTGCTAATATGAGGTGGGGTATGGGTGGGGAGGGGGGGGGTGCTTGGGGACCTCCAACAAGTAAGTTGGGACATTGGGAGGGGGTCCAGGGGTCTCGTCGGGGGTCGAGAGATCAGTATGTGATTTAAAAATGTTGTCCCGATCTCTTGCTGCACTCAGGTGCTCCCTCGTGCAGAGAGCGGTGCTGAGTGCGGCCATGGGGGGGGGGCGTTTCCCACCACAGCCAGGAATAGCAGCAAAGTGCCGATGGATAGCGGGGTTCCCCAATCCTGCCCATGGATCTGCTGTCCCAGACTCTGATTGTTTTTGGTTAGATTGTACCCCAGGTTTTTGGTGCAGACTAAAATCCCGATGGGGATTAGGATATCCGTAACTGCATCTGGGGGAGACACACTGCGAGATTCTCCGGTCCCCCATCGCCATGTTGCTCGGACACGCGCCCTTCGCTGCTGGTGGGATTCTGTCTTCCCGGCGCTTGTCAATGGGATTTTCCATGGAAATCACCCCACGCTGCCGGGAAACCCATGGGCAGGCCTCACTGCCGCTCGGAATAATGAATCCCAACGACGGGTGAAATCCGGCCATTATGTTTGTTCCCTGTTTCTTTGGTGAACTTGTTTAACCCGTTTAAAATAAATGGGTTACCACCATTGCTAAAATCGGGACAAAAGAATTTCAGACGGATATGTTAATGTGTTCATTATACATTTTCCATAGTGTGATTTCACCCCATCAATGTTAACAAAATGTATTATCTTGCCAGCTATTCTGTAAAGGTTACCAATCTGTAAGACAGGTTTTTTGTTCAATCGTGTGAATTTAAAATCTTCAGCAATCGGGTATATTCACAAGACGATTAAACCTGGGCAGAATTCTCCGCTACCGCGAAAAATCGGGAAGGCCGTCGTGAACTCGGCTGAGTTTCACGACGGCCTCGGAGGCCGCTCCTCTCACCTTATTCACTCCCCCCCCCCCCCCCCCCCACGGGGGGCTAGGAGCGGCGCTCCGTTACTCTCGGCCACCGGGCCTTGACGCTTGCGTCAAGGCGGCGCGCCGAGAATGACGCGACGGCGGCGCCTAAGTGACATCAGCCGCACATGTGCCGGTTGGCCGGATCCAACCCGCGCATGCGCGGCTGACGTCACGACTACTGACGGCTCAAACCCGCGCATACGCGGTGGCCCTCTTCCCCTCCGTTGCCCCGCAAGACATGGTGGCTTGATCTTGCGGGGCGGCGGAGGGGAAAGAGTGCGTCCCTTTGAGATGCCGGCCCGACGATCGATGGGCACCGATCACGGGCCAGTCCCCTCCTGAGCACGGCCGTGGTTCTCACTCCCCTCTCCGCCCCCCACAAGCTTCAAACCAGCATTTGGCGCCATGTTCACGACGGCAGCGACCAGGTGTGGTTGACGCCGTCGTGAACCGGTCGGGAACGGCAGGCCGCTCGGCCCATCTGGGTCGGAGAATCGGCGGTCGCCGTGAAAAACGGTGAGCGGCGATTCTTCCGAGCGGGAGGTGGGGGAATCGTGGGGGGCGCCAGGGCAGCGTGTCGTGAGTCGCCCGGCCCTCCCGCGATTCTCCCAGCCGGCGTGGGGAGCGGAGAATCGCGCCCCTCTCTGCTGGAAACTCATTTAGAGCTTTGGGGAGTGTTGATACGGCTATTAAATATTTTCAGCCAGCCTGAGTCAAGGTGCCAAGGTAACGTTAGAAGCTATACTTTATTTCCAGCTGACTTCAGCAATCCTGACCAGTGTCTGCAATATCATTGTTACAAGTCAATGGCCATGTCATATTCCATGGGCCAATGTTAATGACTCTGTAAATGCTGCAACAACTTGAGGGATGACGCAGATGTCAGTTAAACACAGTAAAGTTGCTGTCCCAGTCGCACTGTTTCGCCATTAAATTTGCATGTTTGGCTTACCATTGAAATGCATTGAATGATGTAAAGTTGCTGAATTTCTACAGTAAATGCAAACAAAACTCGCCACAGAAAGTGAAATCTTGTCCATTTATGTCTCAGCCCTCTGCCAACAATGTGATAAATGTTCACGTGGCTAGGGGGCCGGAGAATCCAGCCCATAATTTCTTGAGTTAACGGTTGCTGGAGGTTTAACATTTTTAGAACTTTATCTTTCTATCTCCTTTATCTCTCTCTCAATCCAATCCTCCTTTCCATCTCTTTCTTTGTTGTTCTGTATCTGGTTTGACATTAAATTACCCCACATTTATTTACTCATGTCGATCATCAGATGATTGGTTAAGGGCGTTCACTCAGCTCCCAGATCACCGTGACGTTTTCAGTTAGCGCTTGCCATGTAAACGTTTAAAATTCCAAAAATGCAAGGACTAGAACCAGGTGACCCTTTCCTGCTGCGCGGCCCTTAAAGGGACAATCACCACAGGGGGTTAATATACTCAAATTATAGAAGAAGAAGAATTGTCTTAAAGGAGTTTGGGTTTCTTTTCTAAACAGGAAATGCTGGGAAATCTCAGCAGCATCTGTGGAGAGAGAAGCAGAGACAACACTTTGACTCCAACGTAACTCTTTGGTTTTGGACTCCAAGTGTTAACTCCGTTTCTTTCTGCACAGAGTCTCCTCGAGCTGCTGAGTTTTTCCAGAACTTTCAGTTTTCATTATCACATCTCCAGCATCCATGATATTTTTGCTTTATTTTTGCTTGTTTTGTTGATTGTGGTAGTTTTTAATTTAAGATTTTTCTCCGACTAATGTGTTAACTGTGAATACTTTTCTACAGCATCGATTTTCACTTTACGTAATTTCCCCCCCCCCCCAATTGATTTGTTCTATTAAAGTGTCCGAGCAAAACGTTTGGAGGATTTGAATCAACAAAGGACTTTCCTGATGATGTAATCACATTTGCCAGAAGTCACCCAGCCATGTACAATCCAGCGTTACCCATCAACAATCGGCCAATCGTCATAAAGACAGATGTAGATTACCAGTTCACCCAGATAGTTGTGGATCGAGTGGAGGCTGAAGATGGCCAGTACGATGTCATGTTCATTGGAACAGGTAATAACGTTTAAAACAATCCCCTCAGCACTTTGCAAACTTCCATTTATATCCTGAATTTTGGTTTTCACTAATAAGCATGAATTTGTGCTTGATTTTGGCTAAGCAAAATAACTTTTCAGCAGTTTGTAGACTTTTTCTGCTAGGCATAACGTTTTGATGTGTTCTGTTGATCATTCGTGGGATGTGGGTATCACTGTAAAGTCAGCATTTGGTGCCCATCTCTAATTACCCTTGAACTGAGTGCTTTGCTCGACCATTTCAGAGGACAGTCAACCACATTGCTGTGGGTCTGGAGTCACATGTAGACCAGACCGGGTAAGGATGGCAGATTTCCTTCCTGAAAGAGCATTGAAGCAGCTGGGTTCCATGATAGTCATCATCGTCATGGTGACCAGTCCTAGTATGAGCTTTTCTTTCTAGATTTTAATTGAATGCAAATTCCTCCAACTACCATAGTGGACTTTGAACCCATATCCCCGGAGCGTGAATCTGACCCCTGGTTTATTAGCTCAGTGACATTCCCACTGCACCACCATCTCCCCAATGTCAGGGCCCATCAATAATCTTGTTTCTCCTTTTCAACATGTTTGTAGATTCACCGCGATATGCATTTGTAACAGGCATGCTTTGATTCAACGAGAAACTTTGAAACATCATTTGGTCAACTTTCTGGTAATTAGTCCCTGGGAAGCACTTAATCCATGCAGAGCATGAAAGGGAATCTATGGCATGGGATTATCAATCGTTCTGGAATGTCGGGGGACATCCACAATAAGACTAACTGGTAGAGTGCCTGAACCATGCAGGTATTGCCACTGCTGCAAGCTTCGAGTAGGGAATGTTAGTATCTGTGAATTACATTGATCACTGATTGCTCGACCCTGTGCTTCACACTGAATAAACTACCACTGAGGTCACAGGAGATGTATTGAAATAAAATAACTCAGCCAGGTGTAGTTTGAACACTGGAATCAAATATTGATGCTCAGATGATCGTTATCTGTTCAAACGTTCTTCTCACAGTTTATGATGTGTCAAAATCTGAATGGTCAGATTTAACTTAATGACAATAATTATTATTCTTTATGTAGTAATAAGGTGGCGAGGCAATAAAATCCAAGTTCAGTTTCTGCACACAGAGTCATTGAAAAGTTAATTGTGTCACAACAATCTGTACAACTTTACAAAAATGATCAGGGTCAATCCAGTGAGCCTGATGTTGCAGGTGATGTGATTGTGTGCTAAAACAATCAGATACAGGAATGCAACCTTCCAGCCAGACGAGAGTTGAGATCAATGGAAAAGGTGACCTTCGGCATTGTGTTTGAAATTGTGTGCCGTGCTGAACACAGCTTGTCAATGTCAAATCTTTAAACCTATTCAGCTTTGGTATCAGGAGATGACTCATTGCCAGAAGTCTGATTAGTTCTTCTGCACTTTGACTCAAGGATCCATCACTATTTCCTTGATAGCACAGCATTCAAAATCTTATTTTCAAGTCTAATTTGCAGATGTTTAAAGCAAGCATCGGAGTTTCTGCTAAAATAATTAATACACTGGTGGCAAACGGGTTCTTCATGTCACTATTGAATCATATGGTTTTCAAATCAAGGCAAGTTTAATATTTCTGCTGTGAGGCTCTTTCCCTATAAAATGGCTCTTTGCTGAACAAACTAAATTTTTAATGGTGTCAGAAATAATTAATCTGGAAAGGCATTTTCCTCTTTCAGCAATGGAATATTTTCACAGGGGGAAGGACATTTGGGTTAAATACCACCTCAGTGATATTTTAAAGATTTATTCCTACCTTGGTCAAACTCGCTTTTTAGTTTTAGTTCAAAAAGAGCAAATGCCAAGAGCATTTCCCTGCAGACTGTGTCCTTGATCCTAAAATCACTGTTACATGGAGGATTTTCAGAGGCCTTTCAAGTTTCAGGGACAGACTGAAATCATGGTTCAGCTATTTCAGCACCCTTTCACAGAGGGATCATTTTAACCCCGTGTGGCTTTGTGGGATCAGCGCTGGGATATATGGAGTAATGTGAACTAGCAGGGCCCCAGGTTTGATTCTCAATTTGTGGTGAGCTAGTTGATCCCACCCAGATTGGAAGTTAAGGGAGCTTTGCTATCGGGCCGCCCTTGTTGGAGCAGAGAAGGTTTTGCTGGATTTCCTGCTCTTGGCCATTTTCCTTTAATTCTTGCTGTGAACTTGCAAACATATAGGGCGGCATTCTTCATTCCTGCTGCTAAGTGTCGGCTCGAACGGAGAATCCACGGGAGGTTTACGTGAAAAAAATCAGCGCGAACCCCTCACCGATTCTGGTACCGGTGAGGTGTCTGCACCAGCGCCGGCTGAAACTCTCGCCTCCTGCGGCGAAAACACCAGGACCCGGGCCGCGCATGCACACACGCATGCCTGACAACCTGCAGCATTCGCACGGTACAACATTAGCGCCATCTGTGACCCCACAGACCACACCCTGGCCATGCCCCACCAGTCCCCCAGCCCCCGCAGAAGCCCCCCCGGTCAGTAGCACGGATCCCTGCCGCATGTGGCAGCGCTGGGCACAGTCCTCAGCCGCCACGCCGGGGTTATGATTTGTGTGTCCCGCGCCGTCAGGAACTCGGCCTATCAGGGGCGAAGCATCGCAGGTGGGCCAGCCGATGAGGAGCCAATGACATTGCGACTGCGTTCTGCGGGCGTCACCATGACGCCATTTCGGAAAGGGGGGAGAATCTCAAACCGCTGTCAAACCGGAGGCGGCCCCAATTCCCCTCCCGATCGCCCATTACAATTTTAGCGTCAGGGAAAGGAGCCGGCACTTAGCCGCAGGAACGGAGAATCCCGCCCACAAAGTGGGAACAGGTATAGGCCATTCAGCCCCTTGAGTCTGTGAGGTAGGGATAGAATCTGGCTTAACTGTGATATCCCTTTAACATCATTGTCTGCTGACACCCATTCTTGGCTCATGTGTAGATAATGCTAATTTTAAGGAATGCTGGCGAGGATTGCTGGCGAGGAATGCTGGTGAGGAATGCTAGTGGAATTCTACGCCATCTTTATTGAGCGAGAGTGGAAATAAAAGAGTACAAATTCTCTTGGAACACTGGCTGCTGGTGTGAACTCTGCAGTGTCCAGTTTCTCTGCTGTGAGTGACATTTTAACATGGTGCCTGCAGCGGAAGCAATCGCACATTGTAAACACGCCCCCACCCCCCCCTCCCACAACCCCCTCCACCCCCCCTTCCCATAACCCCTCCCCCCTCTCTGTTTTAGGAGGAGGAGAGGGGTGGGGGGGGGAGTGTCTAATTTTGCAGCCTGATTGTTTAACAAGAGTGACTGTGATTCACCCAGCTTTCAATCTTCTCTTTCCCCCTCCCACCACATCATTCAGTTTAGTCCATCCTTATTAATGATGTGGAAGGTTGTGAGTTCAAATCTTACACCAGAACTTAAACACAGAACCCAAGCTGATAACTGACTCTATTGCCACAACGCATTTCTATCCAGTATTTTCTTAATACTTCCCTCAATGGTATGAGATCAAGTTTATTGGGATGTTCAAATGGTAAATTCAATAGTTAATGTTAACCCCATTTGGAGTGTTGTGAGCAGTTTTGGGCCCCGTATCTAAGGAAGGATCTGCTGGCCTTGGAAAGAGTCCAGGGGAGTTTCACAAAAATGATCCCTGGAATGAAGAGCTTGTCGTATAAGGAACGGTTGAGGACTCTGGGTCTGTACTCATTGGAGTTTAGAAGGATGAGAGGGGATCTTATTGAAACTTACAGGATACTGCGAGGCCTGGATAGAGTGGACATGGAGAGGATGTTTCCACTTGTGGATAAAACTTGAACCAGGGTACACCATCTCAGACTAAAGGGGCGATCCTTTAAACAGAGATGAGGAGGAATTTCTTCAGCCAGAAATGAAATGAAAATCGCTTATTGTCACGAGTAGGCTTCAATGAAGTTACTGTGAAAAGCCCCTAGTCGCCACATTCCGGCACCTGTTCGGGGAGGCTGGTACGGGAATTGAACCGTGCTGCTGGCCTGCCTTGGTCTGCTTTAAAAGCCAGTGATTTTGCCCAGTGTGCTAAACCAGCCCCATTAGAGGGTGGTGAATCTGTGGAACTCTTTGCCGCAGAAGGCTGTGGAGGACAAATCACTGAGTCTTTAAAACAGAGATAGATAGGTTCTTGATTAATAAGGGGATCAGGGGTTATGGGAAGAAGGCAGGAGAATGGGGATGAGAAAATATCAGCCATGATTGAATGGCCTAATTCTGCTCCTGTATCTTACGATATGTATATATATATATGTATATATATGTATATACATCTATTTATGCTGCAGTATAATTTTTGTAATAAAGAATATACTGTGGAGTAATTTCATTGTTACAGTGACAGCAGAACAACGGTGAGCAAAGAGTTTCTGGAAATAAATTTATGAAGCATGTATTTGAAGAAAATTGCTGATTTTGCTGATCTAATAAAAGCATTTGGCCTATTGTAATGAACACCCTTGATAAATCTCGATGGAATACAGAGCTATAAGATAACACTTAATGTAAAAAGCGAACAAAGTAATAAATTAACCTGCTTTTTATTGTTATTCCTTTAAGATGTGGGGACAGTTCTGAAGGTGGTGTCTATTCCCCGAGAGACTTGGCATGACCTTGAAGAGGTCCTACTGGAGGAGTTGGCAGTGTTGCGGGTGAGAGTTCTCATTCTTTCATTAACCTAAAGCTTTGTCCTTGTGACCGGCTCCAGCAATCCATCTGTCATCACATCTCTGACTTCAATGTGCTGCTGCCAAAGGTCGCACCAACTGTGGCAGAATGATTGGCATTTTTACAAACGCAGAACCTGATAATCTCAGATTTTTATTCACAACTTGACTTCTCTGATCTCTCGGAGATTTCTGATGAATTGGTGCATGCTTAAGAACGAATGAGTCCGATCAAAGATCACCTGCTCCCGACAACAGATGTGTGAATATCCAAATAAAATGTATCCATGACGCTGCATATTCCCAGAGTCGGATATCACTGAACACATTTATTACATAAATGCAAGGATTTCATGGAACAAGACAATTTAATTTGGGGTAAATAGATAATTTAAAGATTTATTTTTAAAAGAAAGTAGTAACAAAAATCTAGGCAATGTCTGTAGACATTAAAGGTCTTTGCTTAAATATCCTAATTGTGGAAGAACATAACTTGGCACTGGGATCACAAGGGGACAAGGGAGGGATGTGGACATAGTCTGACAAGCAGGGCATGAGGTAGCATGGATGTGGCATTCAGACTACGAGGGGTGTAACGATTAAGCCTTTGAGGGTCTTCCTGCTTTTATTTTACTTTTTTTTTTATTCATGTGATGTAGACCCTGCTGGATAGACCAGTTTTTGTTGCCCATACCTAATTGCCCCTTGAGAAGGTGATAGTGAGCTGCCTTCTTGGACCGCTGCAGTCCATGTGGTGGAGGTACATCCACTGTGCTGTTAGGGAGGGAGTTCTGGGATTTTGACCCAGCGACAGTGTGAAGGAACGGTGATGCATTTCCAAGTCAGGATGGTGAGTGACTTGGAGAGGAACTTGCAGGTGTTCCCATGTAATCTTCTGCCCTTGTCTGTTGAGGTGGTGGGGATCGAGGATTTGGAAGGTGCTGGAGGAAGTCCCAACAGTAGCCTTAGCACCCGGCAGCCCTGTAGCTGCCTCCAGCATCTTTCCTGTGCCGGCTGGCCTGTCTGTAGCCTGTACCTTTCCTCTGGCGATGAAGATCCCTCTTTTGCAGTTATTTTCTCCCAAGGAACACTGGCTGAGCCAGAAACGTTCCTGACTCCGATTACCCACCTCAGGGATGAAATTCCAGACCTGTGTGCAATATTTAAACCTTTGATGAGAAACGAAAGCACAAACAAATGACATTTTCACTTTTATCTTCCAGGAGCTGACACCTATCACAACAATGACAATTTCCACCAAACAGGTGAGATTTAGTTCAATGTTGCATTGCAAATACATTGGATGTTGAGAAAGCTAATGAAAAATACTTCTGATTCCTGAGAAGGAATCTTGTTGACGTTATTTAGTTTGTTATGGGGTAATGGAAAAAATGGAATTGATCTTTATTGGCAGAAAATGCAACATTGAAGCTTCAGATATTGAAGAAAGAGGCCAGTGATTCATTGAGCACAGAACTGCTCTGGGTAGAGCCGACATTACCATCGCCAGAGCCATGTCACAAATAGAAACAACAAACTGCATTTATATAGTGCCTTTAATGTAGTAAAATACCGGAGGTACTAACCAATTTTAGAGTTCCAAATCCGTTACTCTGGTTTGAGGGTCAGTCTCTCAAAGGGACAGGATTTACTAAATCCCATTAACGTTTATACTCCGATCTCCATTTTGCAGATAGATTTGATCTTCTATAATATTAACACAGTTTCTTATCCAAAATTAATTCAAGCAGACACCCAGATAAATATCCTGTCCACTGAGCTGAGACTTCTGAGGACACAGATTGTCTGTGATCTGTAGATTTGAAATAAGTGAAGGTATCGGTACATGGCGTGATTTTTTTCCATAAAGTCTGCCTTTAAATATCTTCAGCAAGACGACTGAGAAAAAGAGTCAGAAACTGGATGTGATGCTGGTTGGATAGAATTAAAAACAGCCAAGGAGAAACCTTATTATTAGAAATGGCCACAAATATCTAAAGTCAGGTCAGGAGCAGTTTTCTGGGAGAGAAAAGTTGAGGACTTTTGAGTAATCCTGAAGAATTTAAATGTTTTTGTCTGGAGACACAGTCTGTGCATGCATATTTATTGAAATTATGAGGAACTCATTTCTAAAGCAACACATTAAAGAAGGATGAGGGGCGACTTGATAGAGGTTTATAAGATGATCAGGGGAATAGATAGAGTAGACAGAGACTTTTTCCCCGGGTGGAACAAACCATTACAAGGAGACATAAATTTACGGTAAATGGTGCAAAATATAGGGGGGATGTCAGAGGTAGGTTCTTTACCCAGAGAGTAGTGGGGGCATGGAATGCACTGCCTGTGGAAGTAGTTGAGTTGGGAACGTTAGGGACCTTCAAGCGGCTATTGGATAGATACATGGATTAGGGTAGAATAATGGAGTGTTGGTTAATTTCTTCTTAAGGGCAGCACGGTAGCATTGTGGATAGCACAATTGCTTCACAGCTCCAGGGTCCCAGGTTCAATTCCCGGCTTGGGTCCCTGTCTGTGTGGAGTCTGCACATCCTTCCTGTGTGTGCATGGGTTTCCTCCGGGTGCTCCGGTTTCCTCCCACAGTCCAAAGATGTGCAGGTTAGGTGGATTGGCCATGATAAATTGCCCTTAGTGTCCAAAATTCTATGATTAATCTAGGACAAAAGTTTGGCACAACATCGTGGGCCAAAGGGCCTGTTCTGTGCCGTATTTCTCTATCCCTATCTATCTACAACTCACAAGGGGCAGATATCAGATTTAGTTCAAATGAATAAGGAGTTAACAGTTAGTGAGGTAGAATTAAGAGGACATTTGAGATCCAGCGACCATTGTGTTCTGACATTCAGGGTATTAAAAAAAGGAAATTGATTAAAAAAACATCGTGGTGGATTCTCCGCTGCTCACTGCAGGTAGCAGGGTTCCCAATCCGACGGAGAATCGGGTGTCAGGCAATAACTGGGATCAGCACCAATCCCATTCCAATGCTTTGGACCCAGCCAGTGGGGGCAGCGAGCCACAAACCCCACGCCAATGGGAAGATGAAAATTAGTAATTTCAGTCCATTTCCATCTCCTTACCGGCTGGAACCCTGATTCTCCACATAATAATAGGCTAGTAGTAATAATAATAGGATAATAGTAATAATCTTTATTGTCACAAATAGGCTGACATTAACACTGCAATGAAGTTACTGTGAAAGTCCCTTAGTTGCCACATTCCGGCACCTGTTTGGGTACACGGAGGGAGAATTCAGAATGTCCAATTCACCCAACAGCACGTCTTTTGGGGCTTGTGGGAGGAAACCGGAGCACTTGGAGGAAACCCACGCAGACACAGGGAGAAGGTGCAGACTCCGCACAGACAGTGACCCAAGCTGGGAATCGAACCTGGGACACTAGCACTGTGAAGCAACAATGCTAATCACTGCACGTCGATGTGGATTGGTGCAAGTATTTTCAAGCGTGGCCCTGATATTGTGGATCCTGCGATGGATCAAGGGGGTAAATTTTTAATATTGCTCCCCCCAAAATTGATCAGAGGGCCCCCTCACCCACAATACAAATCCTTACAACCCCATTCCCTGCCCCCCCCCATTGCAAAGACACCCCATCAGAGATCCCGCATCAGACACCCCTATATCAGGAACCCCCTTCAGTCACCCCTGCCCTGAAGCTAAAGAGCAGCCCAGGCAGAAACTGTGAAAAATCACTGCTTTTTCACTTACCTGTCCCTTACACCTGCTGCCTCAGACAGAAATGTTGAAAGCAGCAGCTGATACTTCATAAAAATTCAAAACACATCACAAGGCATAAAACCCTCTTGAATCATTTGATCTGTGAGACTTCTATTCACTTTAAAAAATAAATAGCTTTTAGTCGGCTGCAATTGACAGGGTAATAACTTCCAGATAGTGTCTGGATTGTTTATTTTCATTTCCCTTCCTCCTTGAAAACAGCTGAAGTACACTGCTGTGATGCTAACCACAATGTTTAAAACATCTAGCTATGGTTGACAGGTCCTCACCACATCAAAAGAGGTTAAATGCTTTCTGCTGAGAAAAAGACTTAACTCTCTAGCTAAACTAAAACTTAAAAGCTTCTCTACCTTACAAGGCCGCAGTTGCTAAGCAACCACTGCTAATTTATTCATCCTTCACACTGTAGCCCTTTTTAAGCTCAGTAGAAACACAGTTGGAATTTAACCATCCCCCGCACACAGACACTTTTGTTCCGCACATAACTAACTCTAGGTTTTCTCCTTCCAGTCACAGAAACATTAAATTAACCCTGCTTAAAACTATACCTTATTGCTAATGTTTACCAATAGAAATAAAAATCCCTTAAAACTCCCTTTATTTTCCTAACAATCGATAGAGCTAAGAAATTCCACAAACAATAACTTTGATCAAAGCTCTGCAGTCTTGCCCCATCCAGCCGTGAATGTTGGTGGACAATTAAACAACTCACAGGAGGAGAATGTGCCACAAATATCCCCAGTCTCAACGACGAGGAGCCCAGCACATCAGTGCAAGAGATAAAACTGATACATTCACAACAACCTTCAGCTAGTAATGCCGAGCGGATGGTCCATCTCGGCCTCCTCCAGACGTCCCCAGCATCACAGTTGTCAGCCTTCAGCCAGTTCAATTTACTCCACAGGACATGAAGGAATGGCTGAAGGCACTGGATACTGCAAAGATTCATTGAGCAAACCCATGGATATTGGCTGAATAGTCTGAAATTATTCCAACTCCTCCAAGCTGTTGTTCTTTATTTTCTTACTGATTCTCACTGTTTAAAGGAGGTGAATGAGCAAATAAGGAGGCAAATAGAATGGTGAAATTGAAGATATGTTTTCTAACAGATTTTATAACTTGAAGCTCTGATTCCGTGTGGACCATCTCCCTTAAATTGGGGCAACACATGGAAAAATAATACAGGATATTTTCACAATTCGAATGGTGAAACTGGATTGACTGATGCATCTTTGCTGTTGGACCTAAAAATAAGCACAAGTGTAGTAAAATAACAAAGACATTTTCTGCTGAGCCCTGATGAATTATCTCTTTCTATCCACTGCAATTATCCCAGGTCAATATTTCTTGTTTTGTTCTCAGCAACAGCTGTATATTGGCTCGGCTGCTGGCGTGTCTCAGCTTCCCTTGCATCGCTGTGATGTTTATGGAAAAGCCTGTGCGGAATGCTGCCTTGCCAGGGACCCCTACTGTGCTTGGGATGGCTTCTCGTGTTCCAGATATTTCCCCACTGCCAAAAGGTAGGAGTGATTTGGGATTGCTGGTATTGGCACCTTTCCTCTTAATGAAGGTGTTGCTGTTCAGTCGGTGTGTAGCATAAACCCTCAGTAGGAGATCGTCAATAGCAGTGGTAAATATTCATGTGAGCATTGAATGAGGAAATACCAGGCAGATGGGCAAAGCTGACAGCAGAAGCACATCACTAGGGAGCACTTGGTAATTATGTTTGGCAATATGTCACAATCCTACTCTTAGACCCTCTGTGACAGATTTAATTCATTAAACCAATTGTCCCTTATATGTTAAAATATCCCTTTCCGAGCTGGGGATTTCTCACATTAATGATCCCATGTGTCTGCTGCCCATTAGCTTTGTGCGTATCCCAGCCTGATTGTCAGCTCATTTAGAGTCTGGGACTCGAGCAGTCTTTTTGTAAAGTTTACACAGATTCAGGTTTATATTTTTTGTGAATGTGTGCAGCGATATTTGGGGCTGATTTGCTGCTGATATTTTTCAATCTGACTTTCTTGCTGAACAGTCACACTCGAGCCCAGGTCACTCCTGGTTTGAAATAAGAAATTAGGATATATGGGTGGGATTCTCCCACCCTGAGCCGGGCCGGAAAATCGCCGGGGGCAGCGTGAATCGCGCCACGCCGCCCCGACGCCGGGACATGATTCGCCGTAGAGCGTCTTCTCTGGAGAATCGGCGCCATTGGGGCCGGCGTGGTCGGCGACGATTCTCCGGCCCGGAGAGGCCGAGCGGCCATGAAAAAAAAACCCAAGTCCCGCAGGCGCCATTCTAACCTGCTCTGAGCCGGTGGGACCTCACTGTGAAGGGTCGGGTGGCGGCCTGTGGGGAAGGGGGGGGAGCGGGGGCGGGGGCGGGGGGGGGGGGGGGGGGGTGATCCAACCCTGGGGCGGGGTCTCTGATGTGGCCTGGCCCGCGATCGGGACCCACCGATCGGCAGGCCGGCATCTCTGTCTCCCGGCCTCCTTTCTTCCGCGCTGGCCCCTGTACTCCTGCGCCATGTTGGATCGGGGCCGGCGCGGACAAGGGAGACACCGCGCATGCGTGGAAATCGCGGCGGTGGGACTGCGCAAGCGCGTGTTCGCGCTGGACCCACTGAGCATGCGCACATCCCCCGGCACCCATTCCACGGCCGGATCAGCAGCTGGAACAGCGTAAACCGCTCCAGTGCCCTGTTGGCCCTCGGTAGGGGCCAGAATTGGTGATCCTGGGGCCTTGTGGACGATGGCATCAACACTTAGCCTCAGGATCGGAGAATCCTGCCTGTGACCTTTGTATCTCCATTCGAGCTTGAGTAGACATCTTAAATTCCCTATTGTGAATAATTTAGTAATAAAAGCACCAATTCTAATTATAGATTTTATCGATTTGGACTCCAAAATTAATGAGCGGAATTCTCCGTTCCAGCGGCTAAGTGCCGGCGCCAATGGAGAATCCATGGGTGGTTCCCGGCAGGGAGATCAGCGTGAACCCCATCACCGATTCCGGGACTGGTGAGGGGCCAGCACCGGTGCCGCGGGAACCACCCACGGATCATGGAAAACAGCCGGAGATTAGCCGGGTCCCAGCCCACGCGTGCGCACGGCTGACGGACCACTGGTCACACTGGAAAACATGGCACTGGCAGTGCTCGAACCCTAACCTGCCTACCACGACCCCACAGCCCACCCCCTGGCCACCCCCCACCAGTCCTCCCAGCCCCAACAGAGCCCCCGGCCAGCGGCATGGATCCCGGACAAGTGTGGCAGCACTGGACACCGTCGGCAGCCGGCACGCTGGGTTCCCGACCGCTGAGACCACATGTGGCCACACCGTTGGGAACTCGACCCATCGGGAGCGGAGCATCGCGGGTGAGCCGGTCAATGACGTGCAAACAGCCTTGCAACTGCGCCCGGCGCACATCCCAATGACGCCGGTTTGCAGGAGGCTGTGCATCGCAAACCGGCAACTGACCCGGTTCCAGCGTCCATTCTCCACCCGATATCGGCATGGGACTACGGAGAATCCTGCCTGATATCTTTGTGCAGGAACTGAAACTAAACAATTTAGTCAACAGGAAAATAGTAAATATCCTCATATATGCTCGGCTCAAAGGAATTTAATGTCAGAGAAACTCTCAATTTAACATTCCGAGTGAAACCAAATCCTATTGCCCACCTTCAGAACATCCTCGTGCCCACCTTCGGAACATCCTCGTGCCCACCTTCGGAACATCCTCGTGCCCACCTTCGGAACATCCTCGTGCCCAGCTTCGGAACATCCTCATGCCCACCTTCGGAACATCCTCGTGCCCACCTTCGGAACATCCTCGTGCCCACCTTCGGAACCTCCTCGTGCCCACCTTCGGAACATTCTCGTGCCCACCTTCGGAACATCCCCGTGCCCACCTTCGGAACATCCTCGTGCCCATCTTCGGAACATCCTCGTGCCCACCTTCGGAACATCCTCGTGCCCACCTTCGGAACATCCTCGTGCCCACCTTCGGAACATCCCCGTGCCCACCTTCGGAACATTCTCGTGCCCACCTTCGGAACATCCTCGTGCCCACCTTCGGAACATCCTCGTGCCCACCTTCGGAACATCCTCGTGCCCACCTTCGGAACATCCTCGTGCCCACCTTCGGAACATCCCCGTGCCCACCTTCGGAACATCCTCGTGACCACCTTCGGAACATCCCCGTGCCCACCTTCGGAACATCCTCGTGCCCACCTTCGGAACATCCCCGTGCCCACCTTCGGAACATTCTCGTGCCCACCTTCGGAACATCCTCGTGCCCAGCTTCGGAACATCCTCGTGCCCACCTTCGGAACATCCTCGTGCCCAGCTTCGGAACATCCTCGTGCCCACCTTCGGAAAAACATCCTCGTGCCCACCTTCGGAAAAACATCCTCGTGCCCACCTTCGGAACCTCCTCGTGCCCACCTTCGGAACATCCTCGTGCCCACCTTCGGAACATCCTCGTGCCCACCTTCGGAACATCCTCGTGCCCACCTTCGGAACATCCTCGTGCCCACCTTCGGAACATCCTCGTGCCCACCTTCGGAACATCCTCGTGCCCACCTTCGGAACATCCTCGTGCCCACCTTCGGAACATCCTCGTGCCCACCTTCGGAACCTCCTCGTGCCCACCTTCGGAATATCCTCGTGCCCACCTTCGGAACATCCTCGTGCCCACCTTCGGAACATCCTCGTGCCCACCTTCGGAACATCCTCGTGCCCACCTTCGGAACATCCTCGTGCCCAGCTTCGGAACATCCTCGTGCCCACCTTCGGAACATCCCCGTGCCCACCTTCGGATCATCCTCGTGCCCACCTTCGGAACATCCTCGTGCCCACCTTCGGAACATCCTCGTGCCCACCTTCGGAACATTCCCGTGCTCACCTTCGGATCATCCTCGTGCCCACCTTCGGAACATCCTCGTGCCCACCTTCGGAACATCCTCGTGCCCACCTTCGGATCATCCTCTTGCCCACCTTCGGAACATCCTCGTGCCCACCTTCGGAACATCCTCGTGCCCACCTTCGGAACATCCCCGTGCCCACCTTCGGAACATCCCCGTGCCCACCTTCGGAACATCCCGATGGCCTCAGGCACCCACTGACGCTTGTGAAAAATGTTACTTCTTTCAGAATGGAAAGGGCAAAACCAAAACAATCATAAAATATATTAGAAATACAAATGATTAAAATAAACAACAGAATAAATAGACATGTCTGAAGAAATGGCTTGTGTAGTGATGCAGATTTGCTGCAAATGGGTTTCTATGGAATACTGAAATTGTGTAAAAATGCAGATCTGATGTTGGATGATGTACCTCAAGGTCATTGTGATCCCCGAGACCCATTTATAATCAATTTTTGGGGACAGAAAGGAATTTTTTGGAACGCTTTCAATCCCTGAATCGGCTCTGGCATTTAAAATCTGTCTCTCCTGAGAGATTACCTGGCTATTGGTGTGTGGTGATTATTGGCTACAACACAGTTGTACAGGACAGAATGTTCTGTCCTTTGGTCTTTTTCATATATTCAGATGAACTCTGTCCCCTCCGTCTTCTCTCAACAAATAAATATCTAGTTCAATGTTGTCCATTTTAATGCACTCCAAACTTGTGGTAATCACGTCATCATATTCATAGAATATAGAACCTATAGTGCAGAAGGAGGCCATTCGGCCCATCGCGTCTGTACCGACCAACTCAAGCCCTCGCTTCCACCCTATCCCCGTAACCCAATAACCCCTCCTCATCTTTTTTGCAACTTATCATGGATCCATCTAACCTGCACATCTTTGGACTGTGGTAGGAAACCGGAGCAACCGGAGGAAACTCACCCAGACCCGGGGAGAAAATGCAAATTCCACACAGACAGTGACCCAGCGGAGAATCGAACCTGGGACCCTGGCGCTGTGAAGCCACAGTGCTATCCACTTGTGTTCCCATGCTGCACCACATGATTCATCACATGATTCAAAATACATACAACATTAATAAATGCTGCCCACTTGATTGGCACCCATTCCAAAAAGATTTACTCCCTCCATCATCGACGCACACTGGCAGCCGTGTGTACCATCTACAAGATGCACTGCTGGAACTCACTAAGGTTCCTTAGGCAGCACCTTCCAAACCCACAACCACTACCATCTAGAAGGACAAGGCAGCAGATGCCTCGAAACATTGTCAGCTGTAAATTTCATTCCAAATCTCCGAAATGTATAAAATTATGAGGGGCATTGATAGAGTAGACAGGAAGAAATGTTTCCCCTTGGTGGAGGGGTTCAATGACCAGGGGGCATAGATTTAGGGGCTGGTTTAGCTCACCAGGCTAAACCGCTGGCTTTTAAAGCAGACCAAGCAGGCCAGCAGCACGGTTCGATTCCCGTACCAGCCTCCCCGGACAGGCGCCGGAATGTGGTGACTAGGGGCTTTTCACAGTAACTTCATTGAAGCCTACTCGTGACAATAAGCAATTTTCATTTTCATTTTCATTTAAGGTGAGGGGCAGAAGGTTCAGAGGGGATGTGGGAGTCTGGAACTCACTGCCAGAAAGGGGGATGGAGGCAGAGACCCTCATAACATTTAATAAGTATTTAGACTGTACCTGTGCCCCACTAGAATACTACACTGTACCTGTGCCCCGCTAGAATACTACACTGTACCTGTGCCCCACTAGAATACTACACTGTACCTGTGCCCCACTAGAATACTACACTGTACCTGTGCCCCACTAGAATACTGCATTGTATTTGTGCCCGGCTAGAATACTACACAGTACCTGTGCCCCACTAGAATACTACACTGTACCTGTGCCCCGCTAGAATACTACACTGTATCTGTGCCCCACTAGAATACTACACTGTACCTGTGCCCCACTAGAATACTACACTGTACCTGTGCCCCACTAGAATACTACACTGTACCTGTGCCCCACTAGAATACTACACTGTATCTGTGCCCCACTAGAATACTACACTGTACCTGTGCCCCACTAGAATACTACACTGTATCTGTGCCCCACTAGAATACTACACTGTACCTGTGCCCCGCTAGAATACTACACAGTACCTGTGCCCCGCTAGAATACTACACTGTACCTGTGCCCCGCTAGAATACTACACTGTACCTGTGCCCCGCTAGAATACTACACTGTATCTGTGCCCCACTAGAATACTACACTGTACCTGTGCCCCGCTAGAATACTACACAGTACCTGTGCCCCGCTAGAATACTACACTGTACCTGTGCCCCGCTAGAATACTACACTGTACCTGTGCCCCGCTAGAATACTACACTGTACCTGTGCCCCACTAGAATACTACACTGTACCTGTGCCCCGCTAGAATACTACACTGTACCTGTGCCCCACTAGAATACTACACTGTACCTGTGCCCCGCTAGAATACTACACTGTACCTGTGCCCCACTAGAATACTACACTGTACCTGTGCCCCGCTAGAATACTACACTGTACCTGTGCCCCACTAGAATACTACACAGTACCTGTGCCCCGCTAGAATACTACACAGTACCTGTGCCCCGCTAGAATACTACACTGTACCTGTGCCCCGCTAGAATACTACACTGTACCTGTGCCCCACTAGAATACTACACTGTACCTGTGCCCCACTAGAATACTACACTGTACCTGTGCCCCGCTAGAATACTACACTGTACCTGTGCCCCACTAGAATACTACACTGTACCTGTGCCCCACTAGAATACTACACTGTACCTGTGCCCCGCTAGAATACTACACAGTACCTGTGCCCCACTAGAATACTACACTGTATCTGTGCCCCACTAGAATACTACACTGTACCTGTGCCCCACTAGAATACTACACAGTACCTGTGCCCCACTAGAATACTACACTGTACCTGTGCCCCACTAGAATACTACACTGTACCTGTGCCCCACTAGAATACTACACAGTACCTGTGCCCCGCTAGAATACTACACAGTACCTGTGCCCCACTAGAATACTACACTGTACCTGTGCCCCGCTAGAATACTACACTGTACCTGTGCCCCACTAGAATACTACACAGTACCTGTGCCCCGCTAGAATACTACACTGTACCTGTGCCCCACTAGAACCTAAATATGTCTTATCTGACAGCCATGTAATTCTATTGCTTGAGTATATTTCCAGGTACAAGAGGGGCAGTACAGTGGTTAGCACTGCTGTCTCACAGAGCTAACCCTACTTAGCTCCGGCCTTGGGTCACTGTCTGTGCGAAGTGTGAACATTCTCCCCGTGCCCCGCGTCTGCGTGTGTTTCCTCCGGGTGCTCAGGGTTCCTCCCACAGCCCAAAGATGTGCGGGTTAGGTGAATTGGACATGGTAAATTGCCCCTTAGTGTCCAGAGATGTGAAGATTAAGTGGAATTATGGGAAAGGTTGGGTGGGTGGGAGTGGGCCTAGCTAGGGTGCTCTTTCAGAGGGTTATTGCAGGCTCAATGGACCAAATGGCCTCCTTCTGCACTGTAGGGATTTTATGGATTCTAAGAAAGTTGACCATGATCTAAAGTATCAAGAATAAAGTTACACAAGGAGTCAGCAGCGGATCAAGAGGAAGATACTCGTATAATATCAGTTGCTGCGATGGTGGACGAAGACGGCAGTAGTAGGGAGATCCCCAGTCATTGAGGGTCCCTTTCCACTGGAACTGGACCTACCCTCTGTCAAGGATGAAATCCTTCCCGAAAGCCAGTATAGCTTCTGACCAAACCGTGGATCATCCGACCTGATTTTTACTGCTCGGCAACTTCAGGAGAAATTCCAGGAGCAACATCAACCATTCTACACATCCTTCATCGATCTGACCAAGGCTTTCGATTCAGTCAATCGGGAAGTGCTATGGAAGATCCTGTCAAAGGCTGGATGTCCAGAGAAATTCATCACCATCCTCCAAGGCAAGATGGCTGCATCAGTCTTTCCCAATGGAAATAAGGCTGAAAACTCTGAGGTCAAGACTGGAGTCAAGCAGGGATGTGTCATCACTCCCACTCTTTTCTCCATCCTCATCACCACCATCCTTCACTTTGTCAGGAACAAGCTTCCCAGTGGAGTTAACATCATCTACAGGATGGACAGAAACATTTTCAACTTTACTGGTAGAAATCCACGAAGAAAGCGACACTGACACCCATGATTGAATGGCGGAGCAGACTCGATGGGTCGAGTGGCCTAATTCTGCTCCTATGCCTTATGGTCTTATGGACATTGCCCGTGGATCATCACTATCTCCACTCTCTCAGAAGTGAATGTCCAGCCATATTGACAGCTTCACAGAATCATTCTGAAGAATTGTTCTCACCCTTAACCTCAAGAAGGCTAAAGTCCTTTTTCCAGCCGACCGCAGGACAAGGTCCGGTCTCTTGTTTCATCAAGATTAACAGAGAAACGCTCCCAAATGTGGAGCATTTCCCTTACCTGGGAGCCACACCTCATCTAAGGCTGGCATTGATGTGCAGATCCAACATCGTATCCAATCCGTGAGCTTCGTCTTTGGATGCCGAAGGATAAGAGACTTTGAAAACCGCAACATCATTGCTGACACCAAGAGCCTCATGTAAAAAATAAAAGCAAATTACTGCGGATGCTGGAATCTGAAATGGAAGACAAAATGCTGGAAAATCTCAGCAGGTCTGGCAGCATCTGTAGGGAGAGAAAAGAGCAAACGTTTCGAGTCCGATGACTCTTTGTCATGTAAAAGGCAGTCATCCTCCCAACTCTTCTATATGGTTCAGAAACTTGGGCTACGTAAAGACATCACCTCAAGGCCCTGGAGAGGTACCATCGACACTGTCTGAGACAGACTCTCTGTATCAGCTGAGAGGACAGGCACACTAACATCAGCGCCCTTGATGGAACCAAGGGCTTCAGCATCCAGGCCATGATCATCCAAAACCAACTTGCCTGGGACGGCCATGTGCTTAGAATGTCAAAGTTCCAACTGTCAAAGCAAATCTTCTCCGCCCAGCTCAAGAAAGGCTCCCAAAAAAGAGGAGGGCAAAGGGGGCACTTCAAAGACACCCTGAAGGCTTACCTCAAGAAATGCAACAGAGACATCAACGCTCGGGAGACGCTTGCTCAGAAAGGATCTACTTGGAGGAACTTCCTAATTGAAAAGACTCAATTCATCGGGAACACCGAATGGCAAGAGGAGACCAGGAAAAGGAGCCTGAAAAAGGAATACCTGTGATATAGAGTCCATAAGACCATAAGCCCATAAGAATTAGGCCACTCGGCCCATCGAGTCTGCTCGCTATTCAATCATGGCTGATATTTTCTCATCCCCATTCTCCTGCCTTCTCCTCATAACCCCTGATCCCCTTATTGATCAAGAACCTATCTATCTCTGTCCTAAAGACACTCAGTGATCTGGCCTCGATAGCCTTCTGCGGTAAAGAATTCCACAAATTCACCACCTTCTCGCTGAAGAAATTCTCCTCATCTGTGTTTTAAAGGATCGTCCATTCAGTCTGAGATTTTGTCCTCTGGTTCTAATTTTTCCTACAAGTGGAAACATTCTCTCCATGCCCACTCTATCCAGGCCTCGCAATATCCTGTAAGTTTCAATGAGATCCCCCCCTCATCCTTCTAATCTCCATAGAGTACAGACCCAGAGTCCTCAGCTGTTCCTCATATGACAAGCGCTTCATTTCAGGGATCATTCTTGTGAACCTCCTTTCCAAGGCCAGCACATCCTTCCTTAGATACGGGGCCCAAAACTGCTCACAATACTCCAAATAGGGTCTGACCAGAGCCTTATACAGCCTCAGAAGTACATCCCTGCTCTTATATTCTAGCCCTCTCGACATGAATGTTAACATTACATTTGCATTCTTAACTGCCGACTGAACCTGCACGTTAACCTCAAGCAAATCTTGAACAAGAACTCCCAAGTCCTTTTGTGCTTCTGATTTCTAAAGCCTTTACCCATTTGTAAAGTTGTCTATTCCTTCATTCTCTCTACCAAAGTGCTTAACGTCACACATAACACCCATGGCCAGTAACAGGGAGTTTCCTAAGTGAACAATCAGACTCGTTTGTGATTGCCGAAGAAGATTAAACCATGACATGAATATATGCTGAGAGAACATAAAACACCATTTGTTAATTAGTAAAATGTATCAAAGCAGAGCCCAAGAAACTGTTGTCTGAATGAGGTTCGTACAGAGCAGTGTGCTGCTTCCTCTCCTGGGAGGGTAACTCACACTCCAGGTATGTTTTTAAATAAATAAATAGGATATGATTTTGTGCTCAGCTCATTGCCAAAAAAAGATTGAAAATTAAACACACCTGTCACATAAATATGTCTTAATAACAGCATGGCCACTAGAATCCAGACATCAAATGCTACCGTAATTCTTCATTTTCCAGATGTGCCCAGACTGTCCCATTATGGTGATTGTGAAATTCTTGGCTCGGTGCATTCTCTCCTGACAGTCACGTTTTAACAGGGATTACAGAAATTCCTACTTTTATGTTTTGTACACTCTAAAAATGGGAAGATGAAAGTTCAGGAAGTTGAGGTTCTTTTATTAGCCTGGCTTCAGCCGTCTTTGTACCTTGGCTATAAATCTGTGTGGCCTGGGTAATTATTCCTGGGTAATTGAATTAGAATGGTGACCCTCAACTGCAAAGCCAATATTTTGGGCGCTGGTTCCTCGTGCAGCCTCCCACCTCGAGGCACTGGTTTCACTGCTCTGAAGGTCACTTATAAGTTGTTCGAATGGATCTCGATGATGCATGTTTTCTCCATACTGTCATCTCTTAACTGTAATAAGTCTTTGTAGCTATTGCTCTGATTCAATTCTGTTTTTGTTCCAGTCTCACCAATTGTGTTTAGCATTATCCCATTCCACCTGTCAGATCAAATTAACTGGATCCAGTCTGATGGCAAAAAACTGATTAAAATCCCGATTTCTCTTCATTGTCTTTCCTCTTTTTCAAGCCTAATGTATGCATTGGACAAGATTCCGTTAACTGAGATCATTCCATGTTCAGATTCATGATTCAGGTATAAACATTGAGGAAAGTGAAAGTTTGTGCAGGTTGGCTGCTTTCTGAGATTTACAATATCTCTGAACTGGCCGTAAAAATCAGCTCAAAGTGTGGCTCAATTCCAAGCTTGTCTCTTATCTTTGATCGTTCTTTCAGGTGGAACTCTTCCTGAAATAGTTGCCATGTACAACAGGGTAAGTCATAGAATCTTGCAGCAGAAATGGAGGCCATTTGACCCATTCTGTCTGTGCTCGGCCTTTGAACGAGCTTTCCAATAAGTTCCTGTCACCAGGCAGTCCTCATTTTCCTGGAATAAAAATCAACTCAACCAAGAGCATAAATAAACAGAGAAAAAGGAATTAATAAAGTTTCAAAAGTATTTCTTTTCTGCTGTTCAGATATTCATCAATGATTTTGAGGTGTGTAGATATTAAGTGCAATTTATTAAAGAGCTTAAAAATATTTAAAGGGATTTGATCCAAGTGAGTAGATAGACCAGAAATGGCATTTGGAATTTAATGCAGATGAATTAAACAGAAACTCAAAACACCTGTCCCATGGTATGTCAAACAATAGAAAACATGAGAAAAGAAACAGATTAGAGAATTGTTATTTATGTCCACTGATAAACTCTTTAGGACTATTAACGCTAACTATTTTCTGACATGCACATCAACAGCCCGTGGGCACGATTTAAATGAAATATTTCTAAGTGTGGGCAGGATTGGCGGGGTTTCCTCGATGGCCGCGTTGACGAGATAGCGGCCGTATTTCACGGCACTTAACGGCGCCAATGAGCCCCCAGGAGATTCTCGCCATTACTGGCTGTCTCGCCGTCTGATTCGCCCGACTTGCGCCTCAGTGTCTCGGCGCTAACAAGAGAGAGAGATGCTTTTAAACGCTCGCCCACTCACTCCTTGTCAACACACCAGCATGGCAGCACGCAGACCTGCTCCTCGCTTTGGGGATACTGACCTGGACAGGCTTCTCGATGCCGTCGATGGGAGTTGGGATCTCCTGTTCCCTGGAAGGAGGGAAGTGGCAGCGGCTGTCAGTGTGGGCAGCGTGATAAAGAGGACCACTGTTTAATGTTGGAAAAAAGAGCAACGACCTCCACCGAGCTGCAAGGATAAGTTACCACCTCCTTCCTGGCATCAGATCAGGCTGCCACCCCTCAAATTCCAAGACCACCCCCCTCCCACAAATGACTGGCAGAAACCTCCCCAAATCCGATCTTTGTGCTTGTTCCTCAACACCCCCGAGCACCCACCAGAACAACCCCTACAAGTTGTTGCTCGTTCTGGGTGAGTATGCTTTACACTCAATTTGGCTCTGTTTTATTCCTTAGCTCTAGAGTCGCCAGGTATCGTTAAGATACCGCCACAAGATTCAAGTTCAAGTTCAGACCAATAACTCAATACACCAGTTAATAAGTTCAAACAAGACATGTTTATTATTATACAGTTATCTACTAATTATGCATATAACACTAAAAGACTAGGCTATTCCTACCACCAACAGGCCAATACTTATCTGGAATAAGGGAACTGCTGGATCAGGGAACAATGGCCTCTTGCTTTGTCCTGGATCCGCAGGCTTCCAGTTGGTGTGGACTAAAGGGGTCAGGAGTGTCTACTCTCGTAGCGTGCGTTGTATGACACTTACTGGATGGCGGCTGCTGACCAGGCCTCTCCTTCTCAAGGTTCTTCTGCTGCAAAGGTATTCTGCTGGGAGGGCCGGCTGGTCAAGAAGAAAGAATCAGTCCTGGGACCTGACTTTTATTGGTCCCAGGGGCTTCGCACCCTTCTGGGCGGACCCTCTATAAACCTGCAATCGATTGGGTCTCTTCCCAAGCGATTGATTTGAATTTCCCCAATAACGGGGCTGTTCCTCGATCACCGAGCGGTTCCTTACACCTTATTGGTGTCCTTTGTCTTAGACTCCACTGGCGCCGGGATGTCTGACCTTCCATAGAATGTTTCAATTGCAGTTAACTATTGTGTCCATTGTGCCTGGGAATCACCGCGAATCGCTCACTTAATATGCGCAACTCGTTAGTTACAATTCTGTCGGGTTTCTGTGGCAGCTAGAATACAGGGGATTCTGCAAACTGCTTGTTTCTTTGCCAATGTCCATTTTTCCCTGTAACCTTTGCGTTCTTCCACTTTGCGTGAGGAAGTGGCCAACCCAGGTGGCTAAAAAGTGTGGAGCCCACAGATGCCACCTGCAATAGACCCCCCCCCCCCCCCCGATCCATCAAACGTGTGGTTCACAATGTCCTCTCTTTGTCCCCATTGGAGAAGGTAGGTGTGGGTGTGATAGCTGTAATACCTCAATGGTGGTCTCCTCCGAGCTTTTCTCCAAGATGGTCTCTTGGGTGACAGTGGGGGAGAGGGACTTCAGATGGTCCTGCACCATCAGATGGAGATCCTGTGAGACAATGGATATGTGGTCAGGGAGAGGGAAGGACAATTTTTTTTGATGTGAACTATTCATTTGAGACAGTTTTGGCGCCAGTTGGTGGAGTGGGAGCCACTCCGGCGCGGGCCTAGCCCCTAAAGGTGCGGACCCCCTGCCCCGCCGGGTGGGGGAGAATCCCGGCCCTGAATCCTCACATCCTATGAGCCTATGGGCCCTGGAGATCGCGAGGTTGACCGGGGAGAGAGCAGTCACCCACAGCGAGGTTGACCTGTACCAGGGAGGTGAGGATCCACTGCCCCTTCACCCAGATGAGCTGTCTCAAATGAATAGTTCACGTCAAACAAAATAGTCCTTCCCTCTCCCTGACCACATATCCATTGTCTCACAGGATTTCCATCTGATGGCGCAGGACCAACTGAAGTCCCTCTCCCCCACTGTTACCCTGCACATCTTTGTGTTGTGGGGACGAAACCGATGCAAACATGGGGAGAATGTGAAATTCTACATGGACACTGACCCAGAGCTGGGATTGAACCAGGGACCTTGGCACCTTGAGGAAACAGTGCTACCACTGCACCACCATGCTGCCCCTGCTTTGCCCCTTTCTTTAGCAACAACAACACATTTGTAATCTTCTAGTCCCCCGGGACTAATCCTGTGTTCAGAGAGGCCTGGAAATTTTTCTCCATGGCTCTGCAATTTGTTCCCTTACCTCTCTCTCAGCAATCTAGGATGCATCCCATCCGGGCCTGGCGACTTCTCTACCGAGAGTGCTGCCAGCCTTTCTAGCACCTCTTCTTTTTCTGACGGTCTTATGATTCACATTATTATCTAAACTTAAGAACTCCACTTTATGAAAATAGATGAATATTTAGGAAATAGGTGGAAACATTCTAAAACACAGGTGTTTTAAATGATGCACAGGTTTCTGCAGTGCCATATCAAGGATTGTAAATGTTGTGTATTGGGTGAATAGAATATCAATGGTATTGAAGGATGTGGACCATGATGTAACAGTGACATCAGCAGTCATGTACTACGTTATAACAAAGAGGATGGTGGGCGACCCAAATTCTAAAAGGAAATTTGAATCAGCTGCCAGAACAATTGTACAACTTATGTATTATGAGGAGCTTTCTGAAGTTAAGATAAATAATTATCAGACTGATTTTATATTAAAGATTAACATTGATTAAAGTAAAGAGAAAATAAAACAATACTTCAAACACAAGAACACAGTTAAAAATATTTTACAAACATTTCCAAACTGACTTTGTCTTAAATAAACTCTGAGCTAAGCCCCCTTTTGATGGCAACAGTCCTTATAGATCTTCTAAACTATAAAATTCCAATAACATTACCACACAACACCCTACAGCTCCTTGGGCCCTCTCTGAGGATGGTGGTAAAGTGCTCTTGCCAGGTCTGGCTTCAACGCACACATTGTCTTGCTTGGAACCTCACATCCACCACCACCAACATAGTCTTCAGTGTTTTAAATCTGTTTCCCTTTGATCTTGCATTCTATTGCATTCAAAAATCATTTATAAGTTAATTTTCCCAGAATTGATACATTATTTTTTTAACATTAAGACTACTTTATTTTAACAGTAAATGTACACTCTTTTACCTCATCATTTGTATATATTTATTTTGAAATACAAGAGCCAACTTGAAACCAGTTTTTATTTGCCTTATGTAAATTCCTCTACAAGCTCTCCTGCCTGTCTGCTCATTGCCATTTGCAACCACTCTGTCTTCGCACCTCAATTATTGATCTCTGACCTTTGCAGTCTATCTGTCTCCAATCCAATTAAACCAGTCACACCCCCAAGCTTGTTTCCTAGTTTATAATAATATGACAGTAATACTGCAGAAAATAAATATTAAAGCTCTTGTTTTTCTTACACCTAGACACTCTTGGGAGGTGGTGGCATTGAGATATTGTCAGTGGACTGGTAATTCACAGACCTGGGGTCACAGGTTCAAATCCCAGACAGCGATTCCCGCATCCCACAAATGTGTAAAAAAAAATTCTGAGAAACTGTACTCATGAGTGACATGCTCTGTAACCTATCCTAAACATGGTGTTAATCAACCAGTTTGACCTAACTACCAGGATAAAACTACAACCTCTCCAGATAAGATTGAGCACACATGTGGAAAAGTGCCTGGCTTTTCCTGTGATTGCTTAGACCGCTTCAATTGATTTCGCAGTGTAAGGAAGGAGCAATTTCACAAAGGAGATTAACTGGGCTGGCAGAATCCACGATAACTTGAGGGTCTGTGGAAAAAAAGACTTGATTAATTAAACAGCAACTTATTTTTTAATGCTTTCTTGTGTTCTCACATTTGTGTGCTCTTGATCAATACTTGGTGAATGCAAGGAGAGGTGATTGATTTACATTGCAGCTAATTAGCTTCTAAATGTAATGCAATTCAACATCCATTCCCAGAAACAGAGGTTATATTTCACCAAGATAATGAACCCAGTGCACAAGCTGCATTAATGGATTCTGCAGAATGGACACTTTTTTACAATTTAGAAGCACCTGTGATGTATAAATGGAAAGACATCAGGGATTGAAGATGTATTTATAGCCCAGACAATAAATAAATTCATTACCGGAATGTATTTTACCTTAAATTGCTTAACCTATTCAGGTTGTACTGCAGAGTTATTGAATTCATGTTGTAAATGTGTTTTGTGCTGGTTAAAGACACCTTGCTGAGTTTAGGAACGGAATACCTGATTATATTTCGGGTACCTGATACAATATTATAAACTTCAAAGACTGTTGAACCACAGACAGTTTCAAGCCAGATTTCTAATTGGGATTTGCACAAGTAAAAGGGTTTTACTGCTGAAAAGTTTAGCACAGGGCTAAATTGCTGGCTTTGAAAGCAGACCAAGGCAGGCCAGCAGCACGGTTCGATTCCCATACCAGCCTTCCCGAACAAGCGCCGGAATGTGGTGACTAGGGGCTTTTCACAGTAACTTCATTTGAAGCCTACGTGTGACAATAAGCGATTTTCATTTCATTTAATTTCATTTCAGATAGGATGAAGTGTCTATAAATGGTGAAAAGTCTATCAGAGAAGCAACTCCGGGTTTTGAAGTCTATTACAAGTGTGGCAGTGAGTGAACAACAATGAACATTTTATAAATGTTCAGATAACGAGAGAGCTTTATGCTCCTGCCGGATGTTCCCAGTGATCATCCTGAAGACTGGATTTCATTAGTACAGGGCGGCTGGGTAGGATGTTCATGCCCCAGTCAGCTTGACAGGTCTGGGTTCCGGCAACATCAGGACACCTGGGGGAGAAAGGTAGATCTCGGAGTGGGGGAGAGGGGGGGTGGGATACGATATCTGTATTCAGGGACAGGTCCGTACCCAGTGTGCTGGCCTAGAAGTGAAACCCAGAGGAAAACACCTGTCCCTTCCATCCCCCAGAAATAAATAAAACTCCTCTTTGTGGCTCCACCGGTGCGAGAGCTCCAAAGGAAGGTGCAGATAGCCTGACCTTGTCCAGAACTCTCTGTCACAGGGAGCTGGTTTGCCCAGTGTCGGAGTCTGTATCATGTGAACACCCAGCTGAGAGCATGGGCTCGGGAGAAAACAAGAACAGCCATACTCTCAGCAGGAATGAGTTTTTTAAGTCATTCACGATATGTAGGCATCAGTGTCTACGTCAGCATTGATTATCCACATGGTTTTCTTTGGGAAGGTGGTGTCAATCTGCTTTCTTGAACCACTGCAGCCAACAGTGAAGGAACGGCCAATATATTTCCAAATCAGGATGATGAGTGACTTGGAGGGGAATCTCCAGGTGGTGGGGCTCCCAGCTATCTGCTGCTCTTATCCTTCTAGATGGTAGTGGTCGTGAGTTTGGAAGGTGCTGCTGAAGGAACCTTGGTGAGTTCCTGCAGTGCATCTTGTAGATGGTACACATGGCTGCCACTGTGCGTCGGTGGTGGAGGGTTTGAATGTTTGTGGAAGGGGAACAATCAACTAGGCTGCTTTGTCCTGGATGGTGTCGAGCTTCTTGAGTGTTGTTGGAGCTGCTCTCATCCAGGCAAGTGGAGAGTATTCCGTCACACTCCTGACCTGTGCCTTGTAGATGATGGACAAGCTTTAGGAGTCAGCAGGTGAGTTACTCGCCGCAGGATTCCTAGGGGGGGATTTTCCAGCGGTTCTTGCCAACAGGATCTTCCAGGCCTGTGGATGGTGAATCCCAGCTCCGAATTTCCTGGTGGTTGCTGGTAGATTCAATGAAAAATTCCATTGACAGCGAGGGGAATAAATGTCCCAGTGCCGGCCATCGGTGGGCTGCTTTTCAGAGCTGAAAAACATGCCCCCAGTCTCCCATCTGCTCTGGGAGCTACAGAATTACTGTGGCTAGCTCCGTTTCTGAACAATGCCAACCCTCCAGGATGTGGATTGTGGGGATTCAGTGATGGTAATGTCATTGCATGTCAAGGGATGGTGGTTAGATCCTCTCTTGTAGGAGATTGTCATTGCCTGGCACTTGTGTGGCATGAAGGTAACTTGCCACTTGTCAGCCCAAGCCTGGATATTGTCCAGGTCTTGCTGCATTTGGACATGGACTGCTCCATTATCTGAGGAGTCGCAAATGGTGCTGAAAATTGTGCAGTCTTCTATGAACATCCCACTTCTGACCTAATGATGGAAGGGAGGTCATTGATGAAGCAGCTGAAGATGGTTTGGGCCGAGGACACTACCCTGAGGAACTCCTGCAGTGATGTCCTGGAGCTGAGATGATTGACCTCCAACCACCACAACCATCTTCCTTTGTGCCGGGTATAACTCCAGCCAGCGGAGAGTTTTCCCCCTGATTCCCATTGACTCCAGTTTAGCTAGGGCTCCTTGATGCTATTCTCGGTCAAATGCTGCCTTAATGTCAAGGGTAGTCACTCTCACCTCACCTCTGGCATTCAGCTCTTTCGTACATGTTTGAACTAAGGCTGCAACGAGTTCAGGGGCTGAGTGACCCTGGCAGAACCCAAAATAAGCGTCCGTGAGCAGGTTATTGCTCAGTAAGTGCTGCTTGATAGCTCTGTGATGATCTCTTCCATCAGTTTGCTAGCGATTAAGATTAGATAGATAACGCGACATTTGTCAAGATTGGATTTAAAAATTATTTTTTAAAATAATCTTTATTGTCACAAGTAGACTTACATTAATATTGCAATGAGGTTACTGTGAAAATCCCCTAGTCGCCACATTCCGGTGCCTGTTTGGGTACACAGAGGGAGAATTCAGAATGTCCAATTCACCTAACAGCATGTCTTTCGGGACTTGTGGGAGGAAACCGGAGCACCCGGAGGAAACCCACGCAGACATGGGGAGAATATGCAGACTCTGCATAGACAGTGACCCAAGGCGGGAATAGAACCTGGGACCCTGGAGCTGTGAAGCAACAGTGCTAACCCATTGTGCTACTGTGCTGTCCATTTGTCCTGCGTTTTGTGTGCAAAACACACCTGGGAGATTTTCCACATTGCCAGGTAGATGCCAGTGTTGTAGCTGTACTGGAACAGCTTGGCTAGGGGTGAGGCAAGTTCTAGAGCACATGTCTTCAGTACTATTGGTGGAATATTGTCAGGGCCCGTAGCCTTTGCAGTATGCAGTGACTTCAGCCATTTCTTGATATCACATGGAGTGAATCAAATTGGCTGAAGGCTGACATCTGTGATGCTGGGGACCTTCGGAGGAGACCCAGACTTCTGGTTGAAGATTGTTGCGAATGCCTCAGCCTTGTCTTTTGCACAGATGTGCTGGGATCATCCATCATTGAGGATGGGGATATTTGTGGAGCCTCCTCCTCCAGTGTGGTGTTTAACTGTCCACCACCATTCACGGCTGAATGGGGCAGTACTGCAAACCTGAGATTTAATCCATTGATTGTGGAATTGCTGAGCTCTGTCTATTACTTGCTGCTTATGCTGTTTGACACACAAGCAGTCCTGTGTTGTAGCTTCACCAGGTTGACACCTCATTTTTCGATATGCCTGATGTTGCTCCTGGCATGCTCTCCTGCACTCTTCATTGAACAAGGGTTGACCCACTGGCTTGGTTGTAATGGTAGAGTTCAGGATATGCTGGGCCATGAGGTTGCAGATTGTGGTTGAATACACGGCAGCACAGTGGTTATCACTGTTGCTTCACAGCTCCAGGGTCCCAGGTTTGATTCCCGGCTTGGGTCACTGTCTGTTCGGAGTCTGCACTTTCTCCCCGTGTGTGCGTGGGTTTCCTCTGGGTCCTCCGGTTTCCTCCCACAGTCCAAAGATGTGCAGGTTAGGTGATTGGTCATGCTAAATTGCCCTTAGTGTCCAAAATGATTCGGTGGGGTTGCTGGGTTAAGGGGATAGGGTGGAGGTGTGGTCTTAAGTAGGGTGCGCTTTCCAAGGGCCGGTGCAGACTCGATGGGCCAAATGGCCTCCTTCTGCACTGTGAATTTTATCATTCTATGATTCTATGAATTCTGCTGTTTCTGATGGCCCACAGCATCTCATTGATGCCTAGTCTTGAGTGGCTGTATCTATTGGAAATCTATCCCTTTTGGCACAGTGGTAGTGCCACACAACACAATGGAGGGTATCCTCACTCTGAAGATGGGTTTTCAACTCCACAAGGAATGTGTGTTTGTCGCTCCTATCAATACTGTCATGACTGGCATGTGCAGCAAGTGTGTTGCTGAGGATGAGGTCAAGTATGTTTTTCCCTCTTGTTGGTTCCCTCACAACTTGCTGCAGTCCCAATCTAGTAGCTATGTCCTTTAGGACCCAGCCAGCTCGATCTGTGGTGGCACTACTGAGCCTCTCTTGGTGATGGACATTGAAGTCCCCCACCCAGAGTACATTCTCAGTCCTTGCCACCTTCAGTGCTTCCTCCAAGTGGTGTTTGACATGGAGGAGTACTGATTCAGTAACTGAGGTGGGGTACAGTAAGTGGTATTTAGCAGGAGGTTTATTTGCCCGTTTTTGACCTGATACTGAGCGACTTGACGGGGTCCAGAGTCGATGTTGAGGATTCCCAGGGCAACACCCTCCTGACTATCCCACTGTGCGACCAGCCACCTCTGCTGGATCTGTCCTGCCGGTGAGACAGGACATACCCAGGGATGGTGATGGTAATCAAGGACATTATCGGTAAGGTATGATTCCATCACTCTGACGAGGTCAGACTCTTGCTTGACGAGTCTGTGAGGCGGCTCATCTAATTTTGGCACAAACCATAAGTAGTAATGAGGATTTTGCAGGTTTGACAGACGTGGGTTTGATTTTGTCATTTCCAAAGCCAAAGTCGATGCTGAGTGATTTCATTCCTGATCCAATTTCCTGTCTTGGTTTATTCCAACTGATCCTTTGGTAGGATCAGGGTGATTT